>NC_141534.1:268895000-268987500 GCF_021556685.1 Rattus norvegicus | reverse complement strand
TAAGAGACACTATCTAGTGCTAGGAATCCTGGTCTCTGGTTCTTCCAATCTTTCCTTTCCTTCTTCAGTGATGTCCCCTGAGCCTGACCCATAGAAGTTGGGCTGTAGATGTCCCAGTTGGGGCTGAGCAATGAATGGTCACTTAGTTTCTGGATTTGAACAGTTGTAGATCTTGGTAATGGTTTCTGCTACAAATTAGGCTGCTTTGATAAGGAGTGAGGGCCACTCTTATGCATGGGTATAAGGATAAGCATGTAGAATATGGTAGAAACTGTACTGGCTGCAGAAGATCAAAGAGTAGCTCCCAACACAGATTTTAAAGATGACAGAGCTGTGCTGAAAGAGATTGAAAGAGAGTTTGAAAGAGATTTGGCTTTCCACTATCTTCCCTTCTTAATTCCCCTGAAGCTGATTGGGATTAACCTCAAGATCATACATTTTATGCACTAATATACGTACGTGCATGTGCATATGTCTGTGTGAGTGAATGTCACATGTGTGCGATACCCACAGATGGCCAGAAGAGGGTATCAGATTTCCTGGAGCTGGGGTTTTAGGCACTTAACTGCCAGGTGTAGATACTGGGAACTGAGCAAGGGGCCTTTGGAAAAGGCCTCTTAACTACTGAGCCATCCCTACAGACACGAGATTCTTCTACTCGGACCCTTTCAACCCAACAATTCTTTGAACATCATGATCATCAAAGCATAAAGACTCAAGACAGACTAGATGTCTTAATAAATCTTAGTGTGCTAAAGGGCACAAAGGGTTAGACAGACAAGACCAACAAACTTTGGACACCTGCCATACGACAGGTAAGCATAGTTGATAATAACGCGTTGCAGACTAGGAAATTGCCAGCAGTAGACTTAAAATGCTCTTATCACAGAAAAGACAGCTATGCATGGTGGTGGTGGTGGTGGT
Organism: Rattus norvegicus; assembly: GCF_021556685.1. NCBI lineage: Eukaryota > Metazoa > Chordata > Mammalia > Rodentia > Muridae > Rattus > Rattus norvegicus. The sequence goes on along the minus strand of NC_141534.1, from coordinate 268,986,576 downwards.
TATGTTAATTAGCTTAATCAATTCATTGCACAGTGTATGCATGCATCAAAACATGTGCACATAAACGAAGGAAGGAAGGTAGACAGATGGCAGACAGGCAGATAGACTGATGGCAGATAAAGGAATTGATGTTTTCCTAGGATCTCTGCATTCTTTGGAGGTAAAAGAAGTTGTTGAGGAAGAATGATCTTTTATTCTATTATTCTATTTCTCCCTTCCCTGCCCTTTCTGGGGTTTCAAACACTTTTCCTCGGTCACAGTCACTGAGAATTCCAAATATCAGACCTAAGTTTGAGTTTCAGGAGAAAACCAAACACTGTGGCATTGAGAATCGCTTTAACAAGTTCTTTAATCCTTAAAGATTCTTTTGAGTGCTCACTGCGTGCAGACTGGGCTTCTTCACCTGGTGCCTGGCCTGCTTTTCTGCCCTCCTCTACTGCTATCTGCTGGTTGCAGATATGCAATGTCAGTTTCCAGAAAGGGCCACATGATCCATCACATCTGGTGTGCCTGTGTACAGTATGTGTGTGTGTCCGTGTGTTTGTGAGTGTGCGTGTGCATGTGTGTGTCTCTCTGTGTGTGTATGCATGTGTGTGTCTGTGTGTACATGTATGTGTCTATGTGTGTGTGTCTGTGTGTGTATATGTGTCTGTGTGTATGTGTCTCTGTGTGTGTATCTGTGGCTGTGTGTGTCTATGTGTCTGTGTGTGTGTGTCTATGTGTCTGTGTGTGTGTCTATGTGTCTGTGTATGTGTCTGTGTGTGTGCATTTGTGTGTGTCTGTGTGTCTGTGTGTCTGTGTGTGTGCATATGTGTGTGTCTGTGTGTGTGTGTGTCTATGTCTGTGTGTCTGTGTGTACATTCCTGTGTAAGTTTACAGGATTGTGAGTCATGTGGAGGCCAGAGGTCAGTGTTAAGGATCTTCCTCAATCGCTTTCTATCTTATCTTTCGAGACGGTCTTTGACTGAACATAGATTCACTGAGTGGGAAGCAGGCTGGCCAATGAGCCCCAGGCCTCTGTCTCTCTAGCACCAGGATTACAGTCTGCACTTCTGAACCCGGCGCTTCCTTTCAACCGATGCCATGGATCCACACTTGGGTCCTCATGCTTGTGCTGCAAGAGCGTTACCAACTGAACAGTCTCTGTAGCCTCTGATCAATTCCAGGTCTGAGGTAGGACTTTGCAAAGTGATTCTCAACCTGGTGTGAGGCTCATAATGGACACTGCAACGTTGATGGTTAGGTACCACTCCAGAGATCTGATCTGTTTTGGTCTGAGGAGGGTCACTGGTATTATTTTGAGACAGAATTCTAATATGCAGCTAGGCCAGAGACCCCTGACTTCACCAATCAAATCTCACTAGAACACACAATGTGCTGCTATATGTAACTGAGAAATAAATCTGCATTTAATTTTTCCATATCTAGACCAGGACTTCAATTCATTTCAGGCTCTTAACACAGCCCATTTCATTGCTATGTGATTTTTATGGCTTAAGAAAAATTGAAATCAATTATTTTCTCTGCACGCTTTCAGGATTTTCCTCAGGACTAACCAGGAATCCAGGCTGAACTAAGCCGGTGCCATTATTTTATCACATTTCATAGTATATAAACAAATTCTAAAAATAAAATGAGCTATAAAAATGTATAATTCAAAAGGTGGGCTCTCACGTTAATGTTCTTATAAACTTAGCATTCCTTTGCCATGAGTTCTAACAGACTCAGAGTTCAGAGGCCTGCTTTCTTAGCAGGTGAAAGGAAAGGCAATTTATTTGAGATTTGATTGCTGTCTGGTCACGAGGAAAACAGAAAATGCTCAGAATAAGAAAATAATATAAGCTTCACACCACATACACACATACACAACTCTCTTATACATACAGACACACCCACATATAAACACAGACGCACACAGACACACCCACATATACACACAGACACACACATATGCACACAAACATACACACACAGACACACACATGCACACACACATACACACAGACACACACATGCACACACAGACACACAAACATACATACACACACAGACACATACAGACACATACATACACACACAGACACATACATACACATGCACACACATACATGTACATGCACACACATGCACACAGACACACACAGACACACAGACACACTTAGACACACAGACACACACACAGACACATACATACATACATACACTTACACACTCTCTTACTAAAAGGAAAAAGTTTAAAATTGCCCCTTAGACAAAAGTTGAAGCCAAAAGAAAGAAAACTAGTCAGGCCCTGCAACTGCCTGTTCCAAGAACTTGCTGATCACAGAAAGAGTAATTGCACCAGCTGGTTCAGCCATTTTGTTCCAGAAACTAGCTAACCATAATAGCAGCAGGAACTGGTTAACCATAAAGTTAGATTAAAATCTTAAAGAACAATCATGAGAAACAAGAGGTTCTTCCTTGTGATTCGGTATGGTTTTTCCTTTAAATACTCATTCTCCCAACCATTCGAGGTCAAACTCCTCTACCCCTGCGTGGGATATGAGTCTCGACCCCAGTGCACTGGTTTCTGTCGTCCCTATCAATAAACCTCTTGTTGATTGCATCAAGATCGGTCTCTCGTGAATTCTTGGGGGGGGTCTTCACTTACACACACATATACACATGCACAGACACACATACATACACAGACACACAGACACACACATACATATACACACGCATGCATACACACTCATGTGCATGGACTTCATTGTATATAAATTATATGCATTTTCATATACAGTATTACGAATGGGTAGGAAAATGGTTTATTTTCTAGGAAGTGAGTTTAAAAAAGATGGTTCAAAGATAATCAATTAAAAGGGGTAAGCATTCATTCGGTTTTACCAAGAGATTTCCCATGGAAGTCTGTGGGTCAAGAGGCTTACCCTGGCAAATGGCAACCAAATGATCACAGGATATGCTTATTCTAGGGACTGTTGACAAATTTCTTGTCCTGTTGACAGATATCTTTTCATCAACAGATGGATCCTGTGAGGCTCTGGCTCTGTGACCTGCTGGAGTCCCTTGTGGTAAAGAAACTGTGCTCTTTATTGGGAAAACAAAATTCAAAACAAACCTCACCAAAACCCGAAGCAAATAAGCAGAACAGGAATCTAGTGCTGTTGTCCTCCTTGCTGTGCTTGTTGTTGTCATTGCTGTTGTGGTGGTGGTGGTGGTGGTGATTGTTGTATTTGTTGATTTTGCCTCTTCTTTTGAATTTAAAAAATGTTATAAACACACACACACAAAAATCCACATGCTTGCTAAAAAGTAGTGGTTCCACAGTGTTTGTGTGGTGAGGGATCATGGTTGCTAAAACGTAGCGGTGTCACAATGTTATGTGTGGTGAGGGATCATGGTTGCATTCTGTTGAGGAAGAAAAAAAGCCCACCTTTTAAAATAAAGGAATATAATCCATTTCCTGAGTAGATCGATCTAAAATTTACTGACCTTAAAAAGAATACTCATAAATACAGCTCTTACGAAAAAAAAAAAAAAAAAGAAGAAGAAATGTATTCTTCAAAAAATTAAAAACAGAACTCCAGAATAAACTAGCCGTCCTGGGGCTAGGCACACAGCCAAGAGAAAGTAAGCCACTGTGTCAAGGAGACATCTGTGTGTCCATGTGCATCAACAGCCAAAAAATGGAAATACCTAAGTGTCCATCGGTTGGTGAATGTGTATAGGAAATGTGGTACGAAATTAAATACTTATTCTGCCAGACAAAAGGATGAAGTTGTGTGTGGCAACGTGGAAAGAACTGGAGACCACTGTGTTAAATGAAGAAAGCTAGACACAGAAAGACAGATGCTGCATTTGCTTGCTCATGGTAAAAGTGCAAAAGCAGAGTAGACTGGTGATTACAGGCACTGGGAAGGAGGAGAGAGGGTGGAGGGTGGAGGGTAAGGCAGAGGAAAGGAGAGGGGAAGGGGAAGGGAGGGTAAGGAGGAAAGGGGGGAGGGGGAGGAGAAGGGGGAGGGGAGAGGGAGGAGGGAGGGGAGGGGAGGGGGAGGAGGGGAGGGGAGAGGGGAAGGGAGAAAGGGGGAGAGGAAGGGGGAAGGGCAGGGAAGCTTATGAATGAGCTCCTGGCGACAGTCAGGTAAGAATAGGAAGCTCTTGGGTACCATGTACTGAACATGCAAACAGCTAGAAGAAAGGGTTTTGAAGCATAATGAAACCACGAAGAACTGGTAAATGTTTGAGAGGGTAAGTACATTGATTTAAGTGTTTTACGAGATACACAGTCGATTGACCATTAGGTGGTTCCTTATCAGTGTGTACAGCTATGTATCTTCGTGTGTCGATTAAAACTCTAAAAACAAAGAAATGAGAAAAAGAAGCAGCGCAGGTCCACTTTTTTTTTTTTTTTTATTCTTAACACCCAATTTCAAGCCAGAAAACACTGTGCACTCATTTATCCCCACGGCTCAAGATATGCATTGCAAAACCAGGGAGATGTGGCTTGAAATGATTTGCAAACACTGCCTCTCGCCTGCACTCTTGGCCTTGTTTGATCTAGAAGATTAAATTATTGTCCTGTGAAATTAGAAATATTGTAATGTTGAATTTAACCAACATTCCAGTTCCAGCCATTCAGAATACAGCTAGGGAGGGATGACGTGGTTTAAAGTTTTCTGTTAAGATTATTTTGCACATAGAAGGAAGTTAGTGCCCTCTGATACCAAAGAGCAAGCACCCGGTGCACAGTGCCTGATTGGCGCTGGCGGCAAGCGAGGGTGCAGCACTTAAAGGCAGCGGCGCACCTGGGTTCTATTTAAGGCTAAGCAGGATTACTCACAGAGACCCAGCGTTCTGAATCTAAGTGCCACCAAGTTGTTTCAGAGGGAGAGCTAAATTTGGAGGGCAGGATTAAAGCTCAGCGAGAGGGTGATTTAGAAAACCTGCCTGCATCTACAGTGAGTCACCCAGGAGGACTGGAGTACGTCTAGATGTTGGCTTGCTGGTCACTGGAATCTCGTTAGGTTGAACTCACTGGTGACATTACCTTCTGTGTCACTCTTCTCATAAATGTCATTCTCTAGAAAATTTCCCCCGTTGATGCCTTGCCTTTTCTAAGCAATGCACTTTAGTTATTCTAATGTTAAATTCGAGAGCAACTGACAGCCAAAAGACCGTTGCTAGGGAATGTCTAATCTATTCCAATTACCTTGCAGACATGAAGCGGAATTATGAAGTGCAAAGTATTCAGGGGCCTTTATAAGAGTTACACATATGGGACTGCTATTTCTCGGGACAAAAACACAAGTTATCCAAGAGATTGCATTTGTCAAAAAATGAAAGCCAAGATTATTCTGGCGAGAGCAGCCACAGCTCAGGGAAACTCCAGAGCCCGGGAACAACAGTGTATTCTCAGAAGGTTATGATATCTGTTAAACGCATTTAGATTTTGTTTTGTTTTGTGATAGGGTCTCATTTAGCTCAGGCTATCCTCAAACTTGCTATGTGGCCAAGGCTGGACCGGAATCTCTATTCCACTTACCTCTACCTTCTGAGTGCTGGGATTATAGGCTCAAGCTGCCATGCCCTGCACAGTTAAATTTTATGGACAGTTAAAAGGCCTGCACATAATGCTAAGCAGTACGCATGTTGTTGAAGAATCGTTTTTTAGCTCAGAAGGTCGTTTAATTAAAAATTCAGTAAAAATGTAGCAGAGAATATACTCTTGTACAGGAATATGGAAAACAGACCTATTGTAATTCCTGTGCCAGCATTGATGATAAAAGCCCCAGGAGAGTAGACACCTTGCTCCTCTCATCCGTTGCTAATTGCTCTGGTGATCTGACCAGCACACAGGAAGCGATAGGCGCTACGAACACGCTGGACTGAATGGCTTTTCTCACGTATCAGGAGTCAGCAAACCCAAAGGTATGGAGACTTTATCCTGAATAAGTATGAACGCTTAGTGCTTAGTTTTTATTTATTTCCAACTTCAGGTCTAGGTTGGACATTGATTCGGAAGTCTTAAAGGGACTTTTCAGGGCCCTTTTGATTCGCACGCACACATACATGTGTGCGCGTACCGTATGTATACAGCTGCCTTTGACAGCCAGAAGCGGGAACTGGGTCTTCTGGGGCTGGACTCCCAGGACGTTGTGAGTCCAGCGCAGGTACTGGGTACCGAACTCGGATCCTCTTCAAGAGCAGCAAGCATCCTAATCCACCGAGCCATCTCTCCAGCCCCTAGGAAGGGGTTTTAGCTTTGATGCTGATCGCTGTTTCCCAAACCTTCAGACAGCCGGAACTGATGGTAGACAGAAGGATCGTGTGTCCGTCCGTCTTCGGTGTGGCTCGTTTAGAGCAGGTATGCAGATTTGCATTGGGAGCTGACAACTTAAGTTTCTATTTTTCTGGAACTATGTGCGTCTGGACGAGAAAAGACATAAGGACTGAACAGACAGACACACTGTTATTCAATCCTGTTGCAATGATTAAGTTTGGTTTTATTTCCAGACCTGAGGGAAAAACAGTTGACATATGGGAAATTTCTGGGCAATTCCTCCCAGCCTCTAGACGTTTTCAAATGAAGCACTATCTGTATAATTTCTCATATAGCTTAATGCTAGTTTCATGTATGTTCTATCAAGAAACTCTGGCTGCTAAACATTTTAATACCAAGACCCTTAAAGGACCATATAGGGTGACAGTTGTTAGCTAAACTTACACTGTGCTGGCACCTCATAGGCAGGAAGTATACCACAGGGCTGACAGGAGGGCAGCAGAGAGAGTTGGCAGTCAGGGGGAGGGGGGAGGGAACCAGTGCAGGGGGTGTACTTCCAGATTCCTCACCACCCCTCCCTGAAACACACTTTTCAGAGTTCTGACTTTCAACTCTTCCTTTCCAAGTAGGGCTGTTCATGTCTAGAGCCCCGGGTGAAGAATTTCCCTGTTTAAGAAGATCTGTGCCTTCGCTGAATACAATGTGCGTGGTTTGATCCCCACTACAGCATACACCTGAGGACCTAGCTCCCCCAAGAAGGGCCTATCCTTGGAGGTACGTTTCTGCTTTACAATCAGGTGACATCTTGACTACTTGTTGTTCCTGACGAGCAGAAGTCGGTGTGAACCTGCCAAGAAGTGGTGGTTGGGCTAGAGAGTGGCTCTGGACATGGCTTGCCACACAAGCATGAAGAACTGAGGTCACATCTCCAGAACCTATGTAACGCCAGGTGAGATACATGTACCTGTAATGCGGGGCTTTCCAGTGAGTCGGGAGGTGGAACCGAGGGAAGCCTCAGAACTCACAAGCTAGCCTGGAACTCACAGCAGCAAACAGGAGACCCTGCTGCCTCTAATAAGGCAGATGCTGAGGACAACTCCCAAGGTTTCCTTCTGGCCGCCACATAGCCACCATAGCATGTAAATAACTGCATCCACACACACAAATGCACACACACACACGGTCATTAGAAAGAAGAATTTTTTTTTAACTTAGAGCCAGTGATGAAAACTAGTTTAGACTGACCCTTGATTGCTTCCACAACCCTGAAGCTACAGTCAGAACATTTGATAGATAATGTTGTAGAGATCATGTAATTTCTCCATTAGAAGTCAATCTTTCGGGGCTGGGGATTTAGCTCAGTGGTAGAGCGCTTACCTAGGAAGCGCAAGGCCCTGGGTTCGATCCCCAGCTCCGAAAAAAAGAACCAAAAAAAAAAAAAAAAAAAAAAAAAAAAAAAAAAAAAAAAGAAGTCAATCTTTCTTTTTTTTTTTTTCTTCTTTTTCTTTTTCAGAGCTGGGGACAGAACCCAGGGCCTTGCGCTTGCTAGGCAAGCGCTCTACCACTGAGCTAAATCCCCAACCCCGAAGTCAATCTTTCAATTCGTGAATTGCTTAGGGGCAGAAGGATGACTAATGACAAAGTATCCCCAAAGCCTCTCTCCTAAAACTTTAGAACAACAGATTGCATCGTATTATTAAAAGGGCTTAAAGAGATTGGCAAAGGATTAAAAGCTGGAGAGAAGAAGTGGGGGGGAGGATATCAGTAAGTACAAGAGAAAATGAATCCAATAGCAACAGAATTTGGAGCTGTGTGAATGAAATTAAAATAAAATTTCAGCATAAAGAAAAACAAACGGGGGTTGGGGATTTAGCTCAGTGGTAGAGCGCTTGCCTAGGAAGCGCAAGGCCCTGGGTCCCCAGCTCCAAAAAAAAAAAAAAAAACCGAAAAAAAAGAAAGAAAAACAAACGAACAAACAAACACAAACAAACAAACAAGAAAAACCCTGGAACCATCTTCTCCCAAAGACCCTGGGAAACACATTTCTAGAGAGGTGACTCGTGGGTACTCTCTCTCCTGGCTTCCGTTTGTCAATTGAATTAAGGAAACAGACCTCCCTATTCAGTCACAATTCATCTCCTTCTTCTTTCCCACACATAACAATAGGTAGACTGTTAATTTTAGAAGTTATTAGATACTGACCCAGAAACAGGAAGAAAAGATAAACTTTCCAGGGGGAAGTAAAGAAGGCTCTGGAAACCACCTTGATTTTATGCTGGCATCAGAGTAAAACAAAGAAACTGTGACCTCTACTGACTGCTGCCAACACAAAAAAACCGGTAGCTATTCAAAAAAGACTGAGCTACAGGAGCCAGATCCATTCTTGGGGGCGGGGGCGGGGGCGGGACAGGTCTGTTCTTCTGGTGGATGGGGGGAAGGGCAGCAGGTGGGGTGGGGGTGGGAAGCTTTCTAAGCCTTAAGGTGTTTCCTCTCATGGTTCAGCCCTGCTTGCTTTCCTTGCCCTCAGAGGACTCTTAGGTTAGTTGCCAGCAGCCATATCAGGTAGCTCACAACTTTCTTTAACAGTGTAACTTCTTAGTTGCTTAGTTGAAGCAACTAAGTAGCTGGTCAGCGAGACCCTCAAAGGCTACTTCGCCAAGCAGTGCATGAAGTTGCAGAGGTGAGTGAGAGCAGTTGATTTTGTATCCTGGACTGGAATTTTTGTGACCTAGAAACAATGACCTCTGACCTCTCTCATCTTTGTTTTTCTCTCCTATCAAATGGTGCTGATATTACTCACCTTGAAAGTCACGAGAAGATGAAAGGAAATGGAATTTTTTTTTCTAGTCCCATAGATGCTTACGAAGACCTCTTTCAGCCTCCTATCCCTAGAGGTGCTGAGGCGTGCAGCTTGACTGAAACCAACAGAAGACCCGCCTGTTGAATCTGTGCGTGCCAGTGTGAATGACGCTGCACTGTGGAGTTGTGGTGTCCAGTTTTAGCTGGATAGGCAGCTATTACTCCTCTTAGCCATGCTAAGAGTCTTCAATATAAAAGTGGCCAAAATATGGCTTTCCAAGTCACAAAGGTTCTACAGATTTGCTTGGGGTAACAGATATAGTTTACCCTCCATGTCTACGAACTCCACATCTGTGCAACTACGGATTGAAAATATTTTGGGAAAAAACTATGTCTGCATTGAACACATACATTTTTTTCCCATATCATTATTCTCTAGCAAGACAGTATAGCTATTCATACAGCATTGGCATTGAATTTAGCATTATAGTGACCTAGAGGAGATTCAAAACATATGTGTGTGGGCTCTATGCAAATACCCCATTGTTCTATAAAAGGGACTTGCGTGTCTTGGATTTGGGTGTTTCCTGGAGTCCTGGACCAATTCCACATGGAGGAGAGGCATAGAAACACAGACGGGGCAACCAGATCAGCTCTGCCTGGATGGGGAAGCGTGACGTTTGGGTTGGACTCGTGATTTCGGTGTTTGCCAAATAAATCCTGAATTGAAAATGTCCTCAGCGTGGCAGTGATGTTCCCATTGCTTTTCCTTTCAAGTCTGTCACAGAGAGTTCTAGAGTTCTCCATGGCATGCATATATATATATATATATATATATATATATATATATATATATATTTAAAGATTTATATGTGAGTACACTGTAATTGTCTTCAGACACTTCAGAAGAGAACATCCTATTACAGGTGGTTGTGAGCGACCCTATGGTTTCTGGGAATTGAACTCAGGATCTCTGGAAGAGCAGTCAGTGCTCTTAACTGCTAAGCCATCTCTATAGCCCACCTTTATTCTTAAACCTGGCAAGCTGGGAGAGAGGAATCGCAGGAAAGAGGTTATAAGTATAAAAGTTCTTTGAGGATCATAAGTAATGTGTGACTTCTAACAGTCAACATGAGCTCTACTAAGGAACCCTCATCTTCTGACTGGTGGTGACATTAGTATCAGGTCTCTGTATACAGCACAACAACTATAGATTTCATCAAATGTTCCCCAAACTAATAAATCCCCAGCCCGTTCCAGCAGGGTTTATGTAAGCTGGGAGGAATCTCAGCAGAGTCCCTCGCAGTTTCATACACTCTGTTTGGAAGTGTGAGATATTAATTACAGAAAAAACTGGGTGGCAGCAGTTATCCTGGCGACAGCATCATGCCAACCATCTGTGGCAGCAGAGACCAGTTTCTTCCTGAAACTCCCCCGCCCTTGCCTCAGAGCCTCCACCTTCTCCACTTAGCTCATGCCAGGGCTTCTGGTTTCTTAGGGAGAACTCTGAGATTTTCTAAATACAGTGTTAACTGTGTGGTAAGACAGTGACACTGAAAGATAGCATATAAGAACTGATTAGCAAGTTATCTTCCCTGGGAGTCCCAGAAAGTCCTAGGGTCTTAACTATGCAAAGTTGAAGTCGCAGGTCTCTCAGCAGCTCCTAGAGCAGCGGTTCTTAGCCTGTGGGTCGTGACCCCTTTGGGGTGGGGGTGGGAGTCACATAGCAAATATCCTGCCTATCAGATACTTACAGTAGAATTCCTAACAGTAACCAAATTACAGCTATGACGTAGCAATGAAAATAATTTTATGAGGAGCGGGTCAGCACAGCATGAAGAACTGTTACACAGGGTGGAAGCTTTAGGAAGGTTGAGAACAGCTGCCATAGAGGAACACAGCTGAGGAGACACCTGGGCATAGAGGAGCTTTAGCTGAGCTTTGGAGGAGCGGAGGGTGCAGTATCTCAGGAAGTGCTTTGTGGTTTTCTTCTGTCTCTGCGATGTAGCTCTGTGCATCCTGCTTTCTAGACTTTGAGGACTTTGTGTGTGTGTGTGTGTGTGTGTGTGTGTGTGTGTGTGTGTTTCTGTCTGTCTCCCTGTGTCTGTATGTGTTGTGTATGTAGGGGTACACCTGTGAGTGACTGTGTGTCTATGTGTCTTGTGTCTTGTGTGTATGCAGGGGTGTATGTGTCTGTCTGTCTATGTATCTCTGCATGTGTTGTGCATATATGCAGGTACAGGTGTGCATATGAGTGTGTTTACAGGTATGTGTATGAGTGTGTGTATGAGTGTGTGTACAGGTGTGTGTATGAGTGTGTGTACAGGTGTGTGTATAAGTGTGTGTACAGGTGTGTGTATACAAGTGTGTGTACAGGTGTGTGTACAGATGTGTGTACAGGTATGTATATGAATGTAGAGGTGTGTGTATGAGTATGTGTACAGGTGTGTGTATGAGAGTGTGTACAGGTATGTATATGAATGTAGAGGTGTGTGTATGAGTATGTGAACAGGTGTGTGTATGAGTGTGTGTACAGGTGTGTATATGAGTATGTGTAGGCCAGGAGATGACTGTAGGTATCATTTGGCTTTCTTCTTGGAAGTCCTCGCGCTTTCAAGGATGTTCTCTGTCACCTGGGGTTGCTTCCTTTCTTGTCATCTGCCACCTTCCAGCTCTAACTTAAGAGCCATTTGTACCTTTTAGAGAAAAACCTTCCCACCGGAAACCCTGGCCGATGGTATCGATTTTAGTTTAAGATACAGTTCTTAATATTTAAGAGCTATTGCCTACAGAGGAATGAACATTTATCCGAAGCCTTACACAGAAATGCCTTTTTCCGGGTCCCTTCAGAATGTTACAAACAGTCTCTGTCCCTCCAGTTAACACTTGTGTGGATGCACTGGGAATCTGGCCTATTCTGGAATGTCAAGTAAACTCTGCTCATCCCCCAAGATAGGAGGCCCTCTCTTGGGTTTGCTTCAAGTTTCTCTGCGGACAAAGCTTTGCCAGTGCCACCGGCAGTGGTCTTTTGGGTTTCCAGTGCTGAGTTTGGATTGAGGGCAGCCAGACTTGTCTCTTGGCTACCTGTGAATGTTTCTGCCTTAGCATACTTAAGGACAAGCTTTACAAAGTCAGGGCCCCCATTACTCCTCCCATCCCGAGGATAGCCTAACCTTTTTGCCACTGAAGATGTGGTAGTTGCCAACTAATTGACTGTCACACAGAACCAGGCCCATCTGAAAAGAGGAATCTGTAAAACACATAAACTTGTCACAAAGGGAGCCTTGGCAAAATTCTCCTAGTCAGAGTAAAACATTATTGTTTTTGTTGTTGTTGTTGTTGTTGTTGTTGTTTTTGTTTCTGTTCTTTTTGTGTGTGTGTGTGCTTCTCCTGAGTAAGAGGTCAGAAGATGAATATGTGACTGAGACCAGAGTCATGTAGAAATGTTGAGCCTTTCTAGGCAAGCCTTGGGAAGTGTGCTGCATGTCTGTCCCTGTCTATACTTCCTCCACTTCATCGCTGTGTGGCCTCCTTCTCCATGGCTCTTCCACTGAGGAGACTCAGGAGGACACTCAGGTTTCTCCAAGTCCAGTCTGCCTGGTTTGAATTCCACTTCTGCTATGCTCTCCCTAGCCATATCCTTGAGTAAGTAAGAATTTCACGTCTCTGAGCTTCGGGGGCAATCAGTCGAGACATCATAGAATGGCCATAGGGCTCAGTACAGTGTATGGACAGTGCCCTGTGTGCTGAAGGCACCCAGCAGTGTGAGTCCTAATTACCACCTGTTCACTGTGGCCCTCTTCCTTTCTAGAATCCTTGACCACAACACTGTGTGGTGGTGTGTTGTTCTTTAATTTTTCTTGGAGTAGTTTTTTATCCCCAGTCATATTTCTGGTGTTCTTACCTAGCATGTAAGAGACAAGAGGCCATGATCAAATACACAGTACCCTGTCATCACCAAGGCAACCGAGCCCCAAATCAACACCCCAGAACATCCCAAACTAAACGCCGATAAAATAAATGCCTTTCATGAAAACAAAAACAAAAAACAACAAAAACCTCTCACACCATGCACTGTAGATTCTTAGGGTTTATCTAGATATAACAAGCCCCGATATCTGTTTTTTAAACCCACCCTTAAACGAAGAAGATCTAAGAATGTCAGAAAAATGTTAAACTTTGGAACAACGATTATCATCATAATCTGAGAACTAGACTTGACGCTCTGACTGTTCTCAAGTGACAATGACATTGGAGCTGACCATGGTAGGAGTCATTCTTCCCTTCACCTCATGGAGCAAGGGACTGTGCCACCAGACAGAAAAACTGGTAAGGTGAAGCAAGTTCAGAACCCCCTAATTAATCCCAATTAATCTAGTAATTGAGAACGGCAGGAGTTCAAACTAGCTACCGATCAGGGTCCTGTTCTGGAGCATGTGACCATGACACCTCACTAAGAGGACCACGACAACCAGTCAGGTAGCATAAAAACCTACAGTATGGAGGGGCTGGAGGAGAGTCTTCTACAGGCGCAGACGCAGGCGCAGACGCAGGCGCAGCTCTGTATGATGGACCATTCCCTTGATGAAGGACCATGCTAATGTGGTATCCAGAAAGACCTGAATGTTTAGCCAATGAGCTTCCCTTCCTGGGCACCCCTTCCTGCAAAAATGTATTTAATTTCTGTTCCACCCTGAGTAAAAGGTAAGCATCCCCATCTTCCATGAATAAGACAATCTGGACAAGTGAAGACTGTCTTCTTCTCTTAAGGACCACCGGGGGTGTGGGGTGCTGGCTTGCCATACAGAGTTGCCCCTAAGTCTCTGTAGAAGGCTCTCTTCCAGCCCCTCTATACTTCTGGCACTCGCTCATAGCTAAGCCAGATCCTCCCCTCCCTACAGCCTGGGCTTATCTGACTTATCAATCTTAACATGGCCTGCAGGCTCCCATTCCCAACACCTCGAAGTCCCCAGGGGATGGTGTCTGGGTGTGCATGAGTTTGTGAACTGCAACATTTGTCCTAACCACCACCGCCGCCTCCTCCTCCGCCTCCTCCGCCGCCGCCTCCACCACCGCCTCCACCACCGCCACCGCCACCACCATCGCCACCGTCACCACCAGCAGCAGCACCAGCAGCAGCAGCAACAGCACCAGCAGCAGCAGCAGCAGCAGCAGCACCAGCAGCAGCAGCACCAGCACCAGCAGCACCAGCACCAGCAGCACCAGCACCAGCAGCAGCACCAGCACCAGCACCACCCCCATGCTGTTCTCACCCGGAGAAACACGGCTGGGACCCCTATCCTAGACTGTGTTTCGCATTCACAGCCCTCTAGCATCCCATCAGCGAAGCAGATACTCAGAAGAACACATCATGTTCGGCGATTCGCTGCAGAGTGGTAGACCCCGTGACTTCCCGTGTTTTTCTAACAGCTCCCAAGTGTGCTGCGGACTCCCCAGAAACCTGCTAATTGTTGAGAAAACAACTTATATGGAAAAGGCCTATAGCTTGGTTTTCAAATTAATTATATGATACCAGAAAGAAAACAAGATTTAAAAAAAGCCAGAGTTACGGATGTGAAGATTTATTTGAAAACATTCTCAAAATTGAACAATGTTTATGAACGATCACTTAACACAGGTTGTCGTGATTTCTCTCCTTTAGTGGGTGTTTGATTGAGCATTTTCTGTAAACAGTGCACTGTATCTATGGGCTGGGAATATGGTGATGAATAGGATGTAATCGTTCTCCTCTTGGGACATAAGATAGGAAAAGTCTGTCTGACAGAAACTTCTATGATGAGGGAAAATGTCTGTCTCTATGTTGGTCAACTCTGTAGCCAGTTCCCACAGAAGTTATCAAATACTCCAAGTAGGACCAACGTGCTGGAACCGGAAATTTACATTTATTTGATTTTAACTAACTTAAAGCCAAACAGCTCATGTGGCTGGCGGCTACCATATCATGCAGATCAGTTCCAAGGTCAAGCATTGGGAGTGTAAGTTTTTCCAGAACCATCTAGTCAGAGTGCTTCAGAGAAGGGCCCCATGGTCCTATGATTATTAGACGAAGATTTCATTAACTCAGACATTTTTTTAAAGAGTTTTCCCATTAAAACACCGGTGTTGCTCAGCCACAAAGTCAGCAAAGAAGCCCGATTTGATCCAGCCAAGTCTGAAAGCCCTGAGGCCTGTCTACTGCTTTATATCCTCATCATCCCAAAGGATCGATGCTTGGCACAGCCCTGAAGAGAAAAGGGGGGTGGGGGGGTGGCAGAGTCGCCATGGCTCCCCCATGTCTTCACTCCCTGCCGTACATGTGCACATATAGTACACACAAACATATAACTGGGTGGTAACCTGCTCTCCACACAGAAAAGAATGCAGACATGTCAACAGTTTGAGTGTGATTGCATGTACCTGGCCCTGCACTCATTCTCTCTCTCACCAGATGTTCTTTGGAATTCATTTCAAATGGTTGGCATCCTCAGCAGGGAGAACCAAATGGAAACCTCCAGATACCCTTGAGGTGTGTTCTAGAGATCCAAGACACCCCACAGGACGTGGAGAGGTGGTACTCCAACGTCCCACTGAGAGCTGTGAAGTGGGAAAGGTATGGGTTGAGGAGCTGGGGGTCCAGCATGGAGCATGGTGGGTGGAGGTATATTACAGTAAGTCTTTCCATGTGTCTGAGCTCTGGCATCTTCCTCAGCCAGACTAAAGAGCCATGTCAAACTCAGGCTTCTCCTAGTTTCCTTTCTGTTTCTGATAAAACACTTCAACCAACAGCAATTTAGGGGAGCAAATGGTTTATTCTGGCACGACACAGTCTGTCATTGGGGAAAGTCTGGGCAGAAAGTTAAAGCAGAAACCATGGAGGATCTGCTGCTTGCTGGCTCACTCACAAGCTCACACTTTTCTTACAGAGTCCAGGATCACCTGCCTAGGGAATGGTGCTGCCCACAGTGGACAGGGACTCCCACACCAATGAACAATTAAGACGATCCCTAAGGACGTACCCACAAACCAATCTATTCCCTCGAGACTCTGTTCTCATGTGACTCTAACCTATGTCAAGTCAACAGTTGAGGCTAACTAGGAAAAGGTTAAAGATGAGACAGCCAAGCAGTTCTCCAAGTTATCCTTATTTTCTCCTTACTGTTTAAGTAGATCCAAGAGAGGGCTATTTTTCCTAGAGACAACTGAACTCTAGCACCAGCCACGGTCATCCACCTGGAATGGGGTCAATATGGACATCAGTGAAAACGGTTTCAGATGGGGTTTTCACTTTGCTTGTGTCCATGGGTAACAGAGTATGGGAATGTTGTGGTTCACTCTGGTGAAACTGTATAGCACGAGACACAACCTTTGCCGGGACTGCTCTGAGTATCACTGTCTTTCAGCAGGTTCCTGGGCTGTGCTCTCATCTCCATTCCTACGTCTGGAGTTTTCCCGTGGTTACTGCTGTTCTTAGGAGAAAGAACTGACATTGTAGCTGCTTCCAGCTCTAAGAAAGGGGAGGCACAGAGGAAGTGAGGGCAGACTCTGAGGAACAGCACAGAGAACAGTGAAGCGGTGGCTTCTCCTGTCCACCTCAGCTGCCAGCAGCACATACCTAAGCCCAGCCAGGAAGGTTTCTTCCTCCATTGTGATTGTGTTGTGCTCCACAGAGGAGGAAACAAGGGGAAAAGAGGAGCAGCTTTCCTCAGGACCAGCTCCCTGCTGGAGGTGGGTGGGGCTCCCTGCTGGAGGTGGGTGGGGCTCCCTGTGGGGGGTGGGTGGAGCTCCCTGCTGGAGGTGGGTGGATCAATGACCTTTTGCCTCCTTCAGCACAGTTGAAGACCAGATCTTCCTCGAGGAGTGCAAGTTCCACACTGGCCTCTCCACAGAGCCCCTGGGATGATTCATCAAGGAACTCTGTTCCTTGGTCAAATCCCTCAGGAGTGCATTGATGCCACAGAACGAGGACGCAGATTCCAGACTCCTACACAAGAGCTGCCATATTGGGATTTGGGGTTTGGAGTCTGCCCAGCGATTTCGTTTTGAGAGCAAACATTTTGAATAGGAGAAGCACCCAGAGCATGGTCCTCACAACAAAACATGCCCCCCCCCCCCATTCTGTGGCAGGAGGGAAGTTCCAGGGTTGGGGGAGGGTGGCAGGCTGACAGCTTGCTGGGAAGGACCAGCAGTCATGTTTATGCGAGCTGGGTGGATGGTCAACTCCTAGATCCTCAGATTCCTCCTTGCCCCCTTGAGGGCATGTGGAGACCAGGGGATATTTGGATTTCAGAGCCCATGAATCCATCCCCACAGCTGGTTTTGAGCAGTTTCACCTCGATGCTTATTCATTTCCTCGACAAAGTGGCTTGACTTCTTATTTATGGGATTGTAAACAGTCATACATGCACATGTATTTCTTTTCCCTGTTTTATGTAGACATACACGTTTTACACTGGCAGTAATCTAGGTAACAGGAACTGAAGTGCATTCAATGTCTCCTCTGCTTGCCGAAGGTCTTTACTAACCTAAACCCACACACAAGGCGAAGGTCAGAGAGTTTTCTTTCTAAAGCTGGTATCGGATTTGTGGTTCTGACCCGGAACCGCTCCAGAACACTGAGTCAGGACGACTGAGCATCACAGTCCTTCAAAGCCTCCATTTCTTCCCCGAGAGGACAGCCTGCTAAGATGCAGTTTCTAAATCCCCCTTCGCACCCACAGTCCCCAGGCTGATTAGCGTTAGGCTGATCGCTGCTCCTTTTCCCTGATTGCTAAAAGGCCTTTGATTCTTTCGGCTTTGCAGAATTGATTTGGCAATAAACCAATCAATTAAGAGTGCCCAAACATAGTTTCCCATTTATTTTTAGAGCAAGCGCATCTTGGCTGGATACAGCGCCAAGCTTCCCAAACAGTTAGTGTAGTGTATCTTTTTTAACGCTTTTTTTTTTTTTTTTTTTTGGAGCTGGGGACCGAACCCAGGGCCTTGCGCTTCCTAGGTAAGCGCTCTACCACTGAGCTAAATCCCCAGCCCCCAGTTAGTGTATCTTTAAGAGAGCAGGTGTACTGAGTGAGACAGAGAGGCCACTCAGCTTGCCTGATGGGAAGCGTCCTGGAGGACTGATACAGACTTTCACTCTCTTGCATCCCTGAAATGATATGGCTGACTGACGTAGAGGCAGTGGTGTGGACTGTGACCTCAGAAGCACACAGCTATTAATTACACCAGGGATTTACTGATACGGTGTCTGCCACATCTGGGGCAGAGTCTCAGATAATAAGCCCTCCTGTTCTAACTCTATTCCTTAGTCCCATGTGACTTTCCCAACGAAAAAGCCTAAGAGGGCCAGTGACCCCACCGTTAAGTCAGCACAGTGGCTCAGAGAAGGATGCTGTCTTGTCTCCAATCACAGGGCCGTGCATGCCCCAGGGCTCCAACCTTCGTGTCCCGGGCCTGTGGCAGCCTACTCTCCAATAGCTTCCTTCTGGTTCTTTTTGATGGCAGGACTCCTCTTTGGTGTCCTCTCCCGGCCTGGCAGATCCTGCTGGGCAGACTCAGCAAACTGGTGTCTTAAGGAGCACGCACAGGGGAAAGCATGGAGCTTCTCTGAATTTGGGATCCGGCCAATGGAGAGTTTCACTTTCTACAACAAATCATAGGAGATAATTAAATGACTGAAGATTATCTGTAGACTCCCCAGCTCTCAACCAGTCATCCTTCATACCCCTTGAATGTGTTTGTGAAGGAAGTCCCATGATGCACTGCGATGACCCAAAGGCAGCTGCAGATGATGTGTATGTTCAAGTGGAACACGGACTTTCATTTTCTGACGTCTGCTGGCCTAAGCCTCTAGGCAGGTTCTAAAGAGTGGCAATGGTCCACTGTGCTGGCTAGTATTATGCTAGCTCAACACAAGGTAGAGTTATTTTGGAAGAGAGAACCTCAATTGGAAAATGTACCCACTAGATTGGCCTGCGGATAAGTCTGTTATATTGGTCTGGTTTTCATTTTATTGGTAATTGATGTGAAAGAGCCCAGCTCGCTGTGAGTGGTACCATCCCAGGGCCAACGTCCCGGTGCCATAAGAAAGCAGACTGAGTTAACCGCTAAGAGCAACTTTGCAAGCAGCACTCCTCCATGGCCTCCCAGTCATGTCCTGCGCTAACTCCCTTTGGTGTTGGGCTGTGGCATGGGAGTGTAAGAGGAATTAACCCTTTGTTCCCCAAGCTGCTTTTGGCCACGGTGTTTTCTTATAGGAATAGAAGTTCTCCAAGATCTCAGAGGGTTCCTGGAACCCTGTGCATCCAACAGAGCCCGGCACGCAGGAAAGGGCCAGACAAAAGCAGAAAGAAGAACACACACCATCTCCTCTGCCTCAAAAAGGTCGTCATGCTTTCTTCTTGCTGTCTCCGGCCTGTCCCTATGCCTGCCCTCCATCTTTCTCCATTGCAGTCCAACAGATGTGCCTGGCTCGGGCCTGTTAGCCATCAGAGATACCTGCCATTGCTCCCGCAGGTCCTTTTCCCACATTTTTTTTTTTTCTTCTTCTTCTTCTTCTTCCAAGAACCAAGTGTTCGAATTTTAAAAGAGGACTATCTACTTTCACACAAACGGAGGAAGTCGGGGGTGGGGGAGGGGTCGGGATTGTCTGGTCCTCTAGATGAGCGGTTCTCAGGCTTCCTAGTGCTGTGGCCCTTTAATACAGTTCCTCCTGGTGTTGTGACCCCAGCCATAAAGTTATTTCCATCGTGACTTCATAACTGTAACTCTGCCGCTGTTATGAATCATAATGTAAATATCTAATATTCAGGATATCTGATTTGTGGCCCCCGTAAGAGTGCCGCTTGGCTCTCCAAGGAGTTGTGGCCCGCAGGCGGAGGACCATTGCTCTAGATAATCATGTTGGTGGGTATCCATAGTGGTCAGTCCTGAGTAGGAGTTGTTCTCAGGTAGAGTGAGGAAGACAGAAAGGCCAGGGGAGGTGCAGTCTAGACTGTCAGTCACGATGATGTAGCCACACCCAGGTAGAGGGTTAGATGTGAGTCCTGTCAAAACCCCTCTTCTTGATTGCCGAACACAAGTCTGAATCTTTGGGTCAGAGTCACGTTCAGTAACTTCTGGAAGGTGCATGTGGCTTTTTTTTTTTTTTTTTAAATGGTTGGCTGCGGTGTGGACGATTGGCAGATGCTGTGCACTGTAAGTTACCGGACTATAGGACTAAGACCCTCAAGCCAAGCTCCTCTCTGCATCAGGGATTGGAGTCTCTAGCCAAACACCATGTCCTCTGAGGAAGCCTCCTGTCCTCCCTCTGAAGATCAGTCTATTCTCCCTCTACACTTTCTGCTCATGTCTTAAGCACACGCTGTACTCTAAGAAGTTCCTACTTGTTTTGATCCACTGACCAATGAGCTATTTAAGTACAAGCCAAGGTCACTTTTGTAGCTTTAGAACAAACACACCATCCAGGACAGCGTAGTTGGATATTCAGTAAATAATGAAATGGTTGGTTGGATGGATGGATGGACAGACAGATGGACAGATGGGTGAATCCTGGCCCTGTTAGTAACTAGGTATGCGTTTACTTTAGTCACATGCCTGACTGGTCTTAGCCTTTTACATAATAGCAGTGATAACTGCTTTTATCCAACTGTCAGGCTCACAGAGTGATGAAGAAGAGACAAGATGTGGCCTTAATATGCATAATACGTAACCTCAGATCCTAGAGACCGAAGAGGGGTCTTTGGCATTGTAGTTTGCAAAACTATCAAGTCAGGGTTCTGTGTTTTCAAAGCACGTTAACTGGGTAGCCCCACATCTCGATGTAACTGCTTTCTAAAAGACAAATGCATGTGAATGTATTTCCTCTCCTTTCCTCCAGACACATCCCAGAGATCCAAGGAATGCAATTTGAAAACTGTAGGAATGGATGAATGGATGGATGCATGAATGAATGAACGAAGAGTCCTTGCTCTGCTCCTCACTTTAGAGAGACACTAAGTGCAGACAAGATGGTGCCTGTCCAAAGCCTTCTGGACTAGAAGTCAAAGTGGGCTAAAAAGGGATGAACACCATGGAGACTGAAGAGGCCGGTGAGACCACGTAAATACAGGTTAGCTCTTTAAAGATGGAGATCGAGCGTTGAGCCACATATTATGTTGAATTTTAGTAATAACTCCATGCAGAAGGCACGGCAATGTCAGATTTCCGATGAGAAAACTGACATTCCAAAGGTGAGCCCCTTAATGTTGCATGGCCCACGCTCTGTGCTAGAAACACAGCGAGCGTGTCACAACATGCTATATCACTTGATTCTTCAACAGCCGGTGCAGCCGGGGTCCCAACTTTACCGATTTTACAGAAAACCAAGACCTAGACTGCTTAAAGGAGGATACAGTCCATGTGCGGGTCTAAGTCCGCAAGAGGTCTTCTTGCCACCTCACAGTGGGTGTTTGAATTCAGAAACCCAGAGCCCTCTCTCTTAGCCCAGAGCATTCCTCAATAGTACTTGACTAGAAAGCAGACTTCATCATGTTCTGAGTAGGCCTGAGATTCCACCTGAGACCCTGATCATGTCCCTCTTGTCACCGAGTTGGTCTGGCCAGGGCCGAACCATAAGACTCACCTCTTGGGGCTGGGGATTTAGCTCAGTGGTAGAGCGCTTACCTAGGAAGCGCAAGGCCCTGGGTTCGGTCCCCAGCTCCGAAAAAAAGAACCAAAAAAAAAAAAAAAAAGACTCACCTCTTTCTGGATACATCGGGTAAGAAACAGGGACACCTCCTCCAGGCTTTGGGGCTTCAGGTCATTCACAGCCAAGATGTGATCTCCATGGTGGAATAAGCACCCTAGTCGGGGAGGGCCTTCCCAGCGAGCCACACTGCAGCGGCAAACCGGCATCCAAGAGGGAAAGAAAACAGAGTTCATTGGAGGAGCGGGAATGGGCATGCTCACTCGGAGCTGAGTCAGCTGAGTCGTAAAGCAGAGCTCATTGGAAGAGCGGGAATGGGCATGCTCACTCGGAGCTGAGTCAGCTGAGTCGTAAAGCAGAGCTCATTGGAGGAGCGGGAATGGGCATGCTCACTCCGAGCTGAGTCAGCCGAGTCGAGTCAGCCGAGTCGTCCCACATTCGAAGCTAACCATCTCCTTTCTCTGTCTGACTTCTTTCCCTTCCTACTTCTCTTTTTCTCTCAAGCCCTGCTCCAAGCAAAGCACTCATGAAGGCACTGCCAAGCCTTGTTTTGCTTGTAGTTAACCTCTCCTGTTCCAGGACTTAAATTTTAATTGTAGTTTTGAATAAGATGTAGTTTTTCTACTTACTCATGTGGCTATTCTTCTTGCCTGGCCTTGTGACTCTGGGAATACAGTTCTACCCGTTTTGTTTCCTTACATGGGGTTTAAAATTTTACGACTCCACAGTTCCAAGGAAATCAGGAGCTCAATAAATGTCTGAGAGAAGTGAGCACACAGCACCGCGCAATGACTACCAAATGAGTAAATCACGAATGGAGGAATCTACGAGCTTGGCCGTAGCCAGGCTCATAGCCTGGGCAGCTATTTACAAGTCTTAGATTGCAGAAATCTGGAAAATGGGAAGTTATGACGTTCTGGCATATTCTTTACATTAAGGAATTAACTTGTAAAAATCCAATCTTCCAGGGCTGGGGAGATGGCTCGGTGATTAAGAACATGGACTGCTCTTTCAGAAGATCCCCAGGGTTCAATTCCCGGCATCCACGTGGCGGCTCACAACTGTCTGAGTTCCTGGGGATCCATGACACCAGACATGCATGTGGTGCACATATCTGTGCATGCTGGCAAAATATCCATACATATAAAATAAAATAAATGAAACATTTTGATCTTCTACTGAAATGAAGTTAACAGGCTTACTTATTTGGGGGTGTGAGGGAGGAGTCTCACTATGTAGCTAGAGCTGGCCTTGAGCCTGCTCTGAAGCTCAGGTTGGCTTTGAACTCTTCATCTAGGGTGCTAAGATTACTGGCCCGTGTCACCATGCCCAGTCACAGTCTACAAGAATATAGAATCAGAAATATAGCAATTAGGCTAAAAAAAGTCTGCCATGAAGACTTGGTTCAGAGTTTTGAAGTAGAGGTTTTCACTGGGGTATGGGACAGACATCTTTTTCTTCTATATTCTATTAACTTTGCTCTCCTTTCTTTTATTAAATATTCATTCTGCCGTGCCTGGGAATGGCACCCTTGAAATTTGCTCTCCTTTGAAGAATCAGGAACATCCTGATTGGTGGGCTCTTTGGTCCTCTTAAATCCCCCCCCCACCTTCCCCACCCCCCAACCCCCGCAGAAGTTGACCTCACATAGAGAAGTTCGATTTTGCCTCCAGGTCCCCTCTGTGGCAACACCATAGTCTGTCTCCAACATCATTTTGGTCAAATGTGGTGTTTCAGAATAAGCGTCTCCCCCACCCTTGACTTCTGCTCATTTCCTGCCATTCACAGCCCCACCTACCATATCCGTCCTGCTGCTTCCACCAGAGCGAGATAGTTGATGACATCCCGAGGAGAGAGGAACACATTCAGAGTCTCCACCTGGCTCTCATCCGTGATGTTGCTGAGACAGAAAACGGTTGTGTGAGTCACATCAAACAGCCAACTGTCCCTGGCTGTGCGCGACCCTTTCAGGGTACACTTTTGGCCTTCTGTTTCTGAGGTGACATTTTCCAGCTAAACCTTGTCCAGAACATATGAAGGAAGAAATATGAATGTAAGTCCCTGAATGTCATTCATTACACCCTTCCATGCCCGTCTTGGGATGTGGTAATGGATGGCAGACAATGAGGGAGGAGGTAAAACTGGACTAAGTGGGTTTATTACCATGTCTGTCAGGTCAATTTGCATATTTGTCTTCCAGAAATTATTCCATACCAAATGACATGTAAAGTAGCTAAGATTACATCTGTCTTATCCAGTACCCTGGACGGCACCTAGGGCCTACTCAGAATCTCTGTAGACTTGTTTGCCCACAGGATGTTAAGAGGAGAGGCTGCTGATGCACTAAGATACATCAGTGTGGTCCCGGTTCTAAGGCTCAAAAGACTGGCCCAGGGGGGAAATGTCGCAACAGTTGGAAATGCCACCCCCACCCTAGGGACCACTCTTCTTCCCTCTATCAGTCACTGTCTATGTTTTGCAAGCTCAGTGACACTGAAGCCTATCAGGTTCTTGGCTGACTTGGAAACTTTGAGGAACTATCTTGAAATTTGAATATAAAGTGTGTTTAAGGCGCCCGCCTCGCTCTTAGGGCCCACCGAGTTTTGGAAATCAGAGCTTTACTTGAGCAGTATAGACAATTTCACAACAGTTAGTGAGGCGGACCCCTGTTGGTCATCTGTGGTTTGTGCTTCTGAATCAGCAGGCAGAAGACAAGGATCGCTTCCTGTGTCTTGTTCTTGATGTGGAGGCCCCAGCTCTGACGTCTCGGGAGAAATCTGGAATTCGGCTTGGCAGTCGGCTGGTGCAGAGGTTGCTTCTTTAACTAGACTGGAGCAAAGGAAGTTAAATAAGGCCTTCTGCTTAAACACGTGCACTCACAGTTTTCCTCTGTAGCGGTTAACAGCCAGGCGAGGACCGCCAAAGTCTGGGAGCCTACACAGGCATCAGAACCCCACCATGGGCAGAGAAATATGCTTCCCTTCTAAAAGTGGACTTGGAATGGAAATAGCCATTTATAGGGTCAAGAGGACAGTATGAGAGACATAAAATCCAGAAGACTTCTGCAGACAGAAATGTCCAGAGGATGTCCCAAGTGGCTTTGTGTGCATAGAGAAACCACGTTTTCTTCTCTTAAGTCCACAGGTTAAACCACTCTTCAACTGAGCATCTGAAATCTGGAATGTTCAGCGACAGAATGACGCTGCAGATGGAGAACTCTGCCCCATCAGACTCTCTTTTAGGAATAAAGCAATCTCGAAACACTTTTTTTTTTTTGCATAAGATCATTGTCAAGTATATATCTATCTATATCTATGTGTATATATGTAAATATGAAAATACAAAACGTGTATATTTCATGGTTAGATGAGTTCTATTCCCTAAGAGATATAATTATGGATATGCGGATATTCCTAAAACAAAAGCTAAAACAAAACAAAAGAACTGAATCCTAAAACATTTATGATCTTATGCATCACAGATAAAGGACACCCTACCTGTGTCAATCAATTAATAGTGTGTGTTGATATAGTCCTTGGTGACATTTTGTAGCCACTTGTCAACAGTTAAACGAATGAACTGGGGGCTAGGGAGACAGCTCAGTGGGTAAAGTGTTTGCCACGTAAGCAGTTGGACTTCAGTTTGGATCTCCAGAGCCCATGTAAGGCCAGGCACTGCAATCCCAGTGCTCCTGTGGCAAGAGGGATGCGGAGAATCCTGGGAAGCTAATGGACCAGCTCACCTGGTATGTACAGTGGAACAAACAAGAGGCCCTGACTCAAAAAGCAGAAGGTGAGGACCAACACCCAAGGTGTCCTCCGACCTCGGACCTCTACATGTGCTTTATGTCATATGTGCACCTCTCTCTCCCTCTCTCTGTCTCACACACCCATACAAACACAATTCATATGTGTAAGTACACACACACACCCTCGCACAAAGGTTAACACAGTGAACCGGTGGTGATTGTCCCACTAAAAGCAGGTTAGCTAAAAGCAGTATTTAAGAGGGCCAGCCCACTCACCAGGATCTCATTGATCTCATTGACACGTAATTGCTCTCAGCTCTCTTGAAACCTTGGTCTGGGCTATTGGATTCAGCGGAGTCACCAGAATCATTGGCTCCATCAATATTCTCTAACTAAAGACAAGAGGAAGAGACGTGGATGCAGGACCAGGCACCTCCTCACCTCACCTCACGCCTCCCTGCGCCTGGAAGAACACATCTTTCATTGCAGGGAAAGCGCTTCTTCAGAGAATATTAATGGGCCATAACCACAGGAGACTGAACCCACCACAGTTTCTGGCAGATTCCAAGTCTGCCATACCCCACTCCAGACACACGTATTCTATCGGGAAGAGTAGATTTTCCTTTCTGCTTTTTTTCTGAGTCATTGAATGCCATGAACACTTCCCCCAGGAGGTTGAATCTATGAATCATAGAAGCCGACTGGGCCAAAGGCTAGACACAATGGCTGCTCACAAACACTGACACCTCCTCTCACGTGTGCCATTGACTTCTCATTGGAGCACTGCCTCCCAGTCAGGGCAGACTTCCGTACAGCGGCCTCCTCACAAGAGGCTCTTCCAGACCTCATGTTCACACAGTCTTCCCCACCTGGGATGCTCCTCTCTTCTCTTGCCCATTGAAGTCCTCTTCAGTCATTCCCAGTTCTTGAATCACCTCAGCCCTCCTGGCAACTTTAAACAGTTTCATCTACTTCCCCAGACAACATATTCCACAGAGCTTGACCTTACTACATGCTTGATGGCTTGGCTTCCCCAGAGAAGTATTTTTGGTGAAAGAAGTCTTCTATGCTTAAGAAACATTGGGCAACACCTCTCCTACCCGCTTGGCTACTTATAACGCAGGGTGACATACTAAGGGCTCTGAGGACTGTGCTGTATGGATAGCTCATTTAAACCACTTGTAATTTAGCACATCCATAGCCAACCTGACCCCAGAATCCATCTTTAAGTGAACACGTCACTGCCTAGTAGAAAACCTTCAATTTCGGAGATGTCTCAACTCTGTGGCCACCATTTTGTTCTCCTGCCACGCCTTCCTCCAGCACCCTCTATCCGTGTGTATCACAAATTACAGCTTCATGGCCAATGTGCCTAAAAGTCAACTCATGTTTCACCACGTCCCTGCTTAGAAGACTTTTGCTCCTCCTGTGCTGCCCACAACGCAGAGTCAACTTAGAATCCACTGCCTGTCACGGGCTGGCTCTTTAGTTCTGTTGATTTTCTACTCTGCCACTCACACACTCTGAACTGTAGCCTACCTAAGCAGTTGACCAGACACGGACATCAGTGGTCTCTGAAGCCTGCTTTGAGTCAAGAGGAAAGAGCAATCTGCCCTATATCCAATGCCTCCCTGTGTGGCATTACCTTCAGTAACTGAGGCTGCGGGCTCTGGAGGCAAGAGGACAATGAATTTCATCACTGTGGCCACCAGGCAGAGCACAGCGTGGGGTCTAAGAACTCAGAAGGACTTCTAACTATCAACACCCACAGCTGATTACCCTAAGACTCTTTTCCTTTCAGTCTGGAAAAACAGAAAGACTACTAAGTTACAAATTTAACCCCGCCAAGGAGTCAAATGTTATCTTCTCCATTGAACCTTCTCTGATCTGCCTGGAAACCAGCTCCCTCTTCCCACCACTGTTACAACGCAGACATTGTATAAGCATATGCCTTGTGCTATGGTTGGCTTCTAGTCACGTGCCAGCACAGTGGTTGGCTTCTAGTCACGTGCCAGCATGGTGAGCCAGCCATCTGCCTCTGCCAGCTTCACCTTTGTGCCTCCTGATCTCAGCCTGTTGGCTCTGCAGCAGTGTGTGACAGTGGCTGGGTAACATATGTTAAAGGAATGAGTGTTTAGTGGGGCGGGGCAGGCAGGGCGGGGAGGCAGGGCTGGCGGGGGGGGGGGGGGGGGGAGGATGACTTACTTCTAAGCAGACGCTTCGAGGAGTGAGGTAGTATTCCTCCTCTTCTGCATCTTGAGTTGGTTCTGAGTAGAAATCATGTTCATGATGGTAATGATCTTGCCTGAATCTTTGGAGACTTTTTTGTATTAAATGCTGAATGAGGAAGATACAGAAGAAACTAATGAGTTCCTTCCTCCCTCCTCCCATTCTATGCAATAGAATCAAACCAACTTTCTGGGGGGAAAAAGTGTAATAGATTAGTCGGAGGCTGTGTGGGTGTGACGTGCGGAAACCCACACGACTTGAACTTTCTCTTCAGTTCGGGTCCCTCTAATGTGTGAGTGCACACGCACAGCTAATATTTGGAAATTTTCCGTACTCTGGAGAATTACAACTCCAAACAAGAAATTTTCTACCGTGGGTGGCAGTGTAAGTCACAGGGCTTTGTCAGGACGTCCCTACCCCCATCTCTTCCCAGTCCTCTCTCAGCAGCCTCTGAGGAAATAATTAGCCTGGAGTCACTGAACCTCCTTCTGCCTCACGGTTCCTCTTTTCGTGTTTTGTTCACAGCCTTGTTTGTTTCCACAGCAGTGTGATTAGATAGTGTTGGCTACGTGACAGTCTGAATTGCATGCTTCCAGGTGATGCAAGCAATTCATTATTGCCGTCCCTCCCCTAACAGACACCAGACAGTCTACCGAAGTAGCCGCTCTGCATGGTAGAGGAATTGTTGAGTGTGACTTAATTATCCCAGGAACAATGCCTGATGGCCGGGGACCTTCGTAAGAACCCCAAATATTTGCTGGGAATTTTATGGAACTTAGCTCCCCCTCTCTTTGTGCGTGCGTGTGTGTGTGTGTGTGTGTGTGTGTGTGTGTGTGTGTGTATGTGTGTGTGTGTGTGTGTGTGTGTGCGAGAGAGAGAGAGAGAGAGAGAGAGAGAGAGAGAGAGAGAGAGAGAGAGAGGAGACACAGAGAGAGCACCCTGAATTATAATGGTTCAGGTTGTTTTTTGTTTTTTTGTTTTTTCTCTCATAAGGAAGTGCAAAAGCAAGATGCATTCACTAGAAACTGCATTTCAGATTTTGAATGTTAGCCTTTGGGTGGGCTACCAATAACTTTCTTATAGATCTGGTGGCAGCCGTGAGCCTCTGTGAGGCACCATGTCTGCCTGCATGTCATGTCTGAGAGGAGGCCTGAGTTCATCCTGGTTG
Source organism: Rattus norvegicus (assembly GCF_021556685.1). NCBI lineage: Eukaryota > Metazoa > Chordata > Mammalia > Rodentia > Muridae > Rattus > Rattus norvegicus. Next base: position 268,957,670 of record NC_141534.1, on the reverse strand, counting down.
CCCTCTGCCTTGTTTGCTTTCCTGTCAGTGACTTGATGAGCCAGCAAGAAGGCCTCTACCAGATGAGGCTCCTTGACAGCCCGGCAGTTATGGGGCAAACAGTGGACTCTGCACAGTGTGCTGTGTTGCTAGGCTGTGACGTTCAATAAGGCAGGAGTGTTAAATGCACTTTCAGCTTGTGGTGCTTTGAATATGCTTGGCGGGTGGGAAGTAGCAGTATTAGTAGGTGTGGCCTCCTTGAAGGAGGTGTAGCCTTTTTTAGAGGAAGTGTGTCACTGTGGAGGCGGGGCTTTGAGGTCTCATCTATATGCTCAAGTCTGGCTGGTGTGATCCAGACCCTCCTCTTGGCTGCCTACAGAAGCCAGTCCCCTTTTGCTGCCTGGATCAAGATGTAGAACTCTCTTGACTCCTCCAGCACCATGTCTGCCTGCATGTCATGTCTGAGAAGAGGCCTGGTTCATCCTGGTTGCCCTCTGCCTTGTTTGCTTTCCTGTCAGTGACTTGATGAGTCAGCAAGAAGGCCTCTACCAGATGAGTCTCCTTGGTCGTGAACCTCACAGCCTTCAGAGCTGTGGGAACTGATGTTACTATTGTCAGGACCACACCCCTTCATGTATGGTATTCTACTGCAGTTGCTGAAGACGGAGTCTGGAACCAGACTATACTGAGGTGGCAGTGAAGGGTTCCTGATGTACCAACGACATTGATAACAAAACACAGCAAGTCAACCGGTGACTTTAACTTAAGATGGTTGAAAAAACTATTACTTGACCTCAATAAATAAGAGAAAACAGCAAAAGCCACCCGGGGAAAGAGGTCTGTCATGAATGGGAGCAAGAGGCACTTGCTCAAGGTCAAACTGCCTGTCTGCCCTTGTCCTTACCACTGCTTTTGATCACTGCTTTTGTGACTGAGATGCCATGTCAGGCCTGCGGGTGCCAATAAGCTAAAAAGGCTTTTAAAAATGTTCAAGAGCTAGATAAAATGGGAGGCCCCGCTTCATTGCATGTTCTTGGTAGCCACAGGGGGAAGAATGCCAGTAGTGGTTGGTGTCCCTAAGGGATGAATTGATAGATGTGCAGGGGAACACACCACCCAGCCTCTTTACTGATTGTAGCCAAAACTAGAAAGACAGTGAATCCCTAGCGGTGAGGGCACAGCTGTAGCCACGCCCCTTCCAGCCGAGGGCACACCTTTTTCAGCCTCAGGCACGCCATTCTACTTCATCAGACAGATTGCACTAGGAGGAAAAGGAGGCGATAAACAGAACAGGAAGCAAGACTGACTGGATGAGCGAAGGGAAGCAGGAGAAAACCCCATTGTGCCTGAGGGTGTGGACAGTACGGCAGGGGATTAAGGGGCACAAGGGACCTTTGTGCCCTGTGTGTGGAAGGAGGGGAAGGGTTGCTGGCTAAGCTTAGTAAAGGAACCCCAGACTAGAGCCTCCAAACTGAGGTCTAGAGTCAGCTAGACAAGTGCCAAAGCCCACTCATAGAATAAGAAATGGGCAAATATGCATATTAAGGAATCATTCTCTCTCTGTGTGCGCTGCACGTGTGTGCCTGTGCATGCGTGCACGCTCATGAGAAGGTCAGAGGACAACCTCAGTTGTTGTTCCTCAGAAGCACCCACCATTGATTCCTCCGCACCACTGACCTGGAACTCACCATGTGGGTTAGGCTGATTGGTCAGTGAACTCAAGAATACACCTGTCGCTCTTGCTCTCTTGTTCTCTCTTACTCTTGCTTTCCCTTTCCCTCTCTCCTCATTCCCTTCTCCCCTCTCTTTCCATGTGCTCATGGCCACCCTCTACTTTTCTACTCTTCTCTCCTTCTTCTGTCTCTCTGTCTCTCTGTCTCTCTGTCTCTGTCTCTCTCTCTCTCCTTCTCCCCTTCTTTCCCTCTCCCTCTCTCTTTCTCCCTGTCTCACCTGTCTCTGCTTCCTCAGCAGTAGAGAGTTAATGAGCGGCACTACATGAGTCCTGGGGAATCAAAGTCAGGTCTTTGTGCTTTTAGTGCTGAGCTAGGTCCTCAGCCCAGGGCACGATTCTTTCAGTGCATTTGACTCTGACAGTCAAGATCAATGTGAGTTGCTAGCCAGTGGGACATTCAGCAATGGCTGACTCCCAGAGCCAGTGGGGACATTCAGCAATGGCTGACTCCCAGAGCCAGTGGGGACATTCAGCAATGGTTGAGTCCTGAGACAGAAGAAAGAGAATTTGAATCCCACCTCTGGAAGACTGGCCCTCGGTGATGCAAGGCTGATACCCTCTGGTATGTTGCAGAGACCCAAGAAAGGACTGGGGTCAGAAACTGGCCTTCTGTCACCCAGGGAAGGCTTCTCCTGCTTAGAAACAAAGTTTTATAATTAGAGCACAATTGCTCCACTATTGCTGTCAGTAGCCCCCACCCCCACCCCCATGCCACTACCTTAACCTGGACTCCCAGTCTCCAGGGTCTCCCCAAGTCCTTGACATCTGGGCTGCCCATTAGCCCTCTGTCATCACTAAGACAAGGGTTGATCTTGTCAGTGTGACTTTCTCCCACTCCCAAGTTCGTGAGGACACTCAGCCTGGCCTTGACAGGCACCCTGAGTACCCACAGCCTGTCTTCTCCATGATGCCTCCCTTCACACCCTGTCCTCTCTGCTTTCAGTACTGAATCTGCCTTGCTCTCTCTTCTTTGACATTTGCTACAAGCATGGAACCACCGGGAAAATACATCCTTAAATGTGCCTACAGCCAAGCTCCCTCTGTGACAGCCTCTCTACACAAGGAACTGGGGGAAACTCACAGAGCCGCTTAGGAAGTCAATTAAAACCCTTCAGCTGCTTACCTGACACAGGAGACATTATATTAAAATGCAAGGCAGATGAAAACAATGTTTGATAGACGCCTCCCTACACTTAGTCATTCAAAGGGAAGCTGGTTATGTTCAGAGACTCACAATGGTGGAAACAGTATACTTTGAGCTACTCTGAAAAATTGCCACCATTAACATTCACTCCCCCTACCACAAACAATGACAATCTAATTTAGCTCTCATACAAAACACACAAAAAAGTATTTTCTTCTTTTGTTGCTCGTAAAAATAACAAGGGCATGTTTCCTTGCCTATTTATTCCTTGTATTAATGCCAGCTGCTAAGGTGAAAGAAAGGGCCACTATTGTTTCTAAGGAAAGAAGGCTGTGTTCAGGTGCCCGGGAACGTCATTAGTCACAAAGAGTCACCTCTGCTCTCTGATGGGTTGCTTTTACACCCCGGCAGTATGGTGTCATGAAGGAGACCCAGTCTTTAATCTTCTCCCTGGGGAGAGGAAGAGAGTTTCAGTTGGCATTGGTAGCTCCCACACTCACTCTGAATCTAGAATGTTCTTTGATTGCATTCAGAACAGGGTTTGGGATCAGCCGCCAACAAAGTAAAACTCTGTCTCCAAGTCGTTGAAATGGTCCACGCTACCTGGCAATCTCTGAATCTGCGCAGTTGAATTAACCCCTGTGGACGCTTCCGGTAGGGAAACTCGGGAAAATGGGAGGTCAGAAATGGCAGGGGTCCAGAGATTCAGCTTTCTAGGGTGTTCTTGGTGAACACCCACCTGCCAGCCCCACTCCCTGTATTCTCAGTCTTCCCTTGCCCATCTTAGGAAATGCATTTTTAGGAAGAATGAAATGTTGGTAAGGATGTTTTGTCTTGTTCTGTCAACTTTACACAAGCTGGGGTCATAGGAAGAGGGAGCCCCAACTGAGGAAATGCCTCCATCAGATTAGCCTGTAGGCAAGTCTGTTGAGTGTGTTTTCTTGGTTGAATATCAGTGTAGTGGGACTCAGTCTACCGTGGGCTGTGCCAGCCTTGGGCAGGTGAGTCTAGGTGCTATAAGGAAGCTAAGCCGAGGTGAGGAAACCAGTGAGCAACCCTGCCTCTGCACAGCGCCTCTTCCCGGTTCCCTCCTCAATTCCCTACTTAGACTTCCCTCAGTGGTGGACTGTAATAAGGTGAACTAAACAGACACTTTCCTAAGGAGTGGCTTTTTGTCAGTGTTTGATCGCAGCAAATAGAAAAGTAAACAAAGACAGGGATGAAATAGTACACCCCTGTCTTCTTTTCTGCGTGACAATTTACAAGAAAACTAGGGCTCTGGGTCAAGCTGAAACACGTTAAGGCTTCAGCTTCCTCCTGCACCATCTCTCCCTGCAGCAGACAAGTGGGTGTGAAAATGGACCTGGGCACTTCTGTTAGCACCAGGAGCCCCTCTTAACAACTGCAGAAGCATAAGAACAATGCCAACCAACCAGAGCTTCTAGGGACTAAACCACTACAGAAAGACTATACATGGACTGACCCAGGGCTCCAACTGCATATGTAGCAGAGAATAGCCTTGTCAGGGCACCAATGGAAGGGGAAGCCCTTGGTCCTGCCAAGGTTGGACCCCCAGTGCAGGGGAATATGGGGGGGCAGTAAGGGGGATGTATAGGGGAAATACCCATATGGGGGAGGGGGAGGGGGAGGGAATGGGAGCTTATGGACAGGAAACCGGGAAGGGGATTAACATTTGAAATGTATGTAAAGAAATATATCTAATAAAAAATTAAAAAAAAAAAAAAGACTGCAGAAGCCTTCAGGGTGAGCACGGCCTCTCCCTGCATGGTGGGGCTCCTATGGATATTTTTTGCTGGAGTTGTTTTTCGCCGAAGGCTTTGGGTGATGACTACTGTTGTGGATTACTTTTCGACCCTCTCCTCCTCTACTTATGTCCCAGTTCCAACTCCCAGTCCTCAGATGTCACCTTATGCAGAAAGGGTCTCATTGCAGAAAGAACTGGTTGAAATCACAATGGGACAGAGGTGCTTCCTAAACTGGTAAGACTGGTATCTGTGGAACAAAGGGGAAATTCGACCCAGAGTTACATGCGTGTGGGGAATGCCACATGACAGCTAGGGCTTGGCTGCCATAGCCAAGAGACCACCGGAAGTTCCTGCAGAGGCTTGAGAGACAGCCTTTCTCCTGAGGTGTTTCACGGGAGTGTGGCCCTGCCCGAACTGAATTCCTGATTCTCAGTCTTCAAAAAATGGTGGGGTTAAAACCTCTGTTGTTTTAGGCACTGTTACGACACTCCTAGGCAGCTGGTGTAATGATTCTTAAAACTAGTTTTAAAAGCTTGGGAGATAGCTTAGTTGGTACATGCCATGGAAGCCCGAGGATCTGAATTTCATCCCTGTCACCCACGGAAATGCCAGGCATGGTGGAGTGTGGCTGCAATGCCAGCTGAGAAGGCAGAGACAGGCGGATCCTTACCAGTTTCTAGCGAGCCAGTCTAGCCTAATCCAAGTCCCAGTGAGGGGCCCTGTATCAAAAAACATGGTAAATGGCTCCTGAGGAATGACAACTAAGGTTGTTCTCTGCGCACATGTACCTATGTGCAACCACACATAACTATTTTAGCACACAATGAAGATGGCTTTGAGTCTTCGTCTGTTTTCTCTTTATAGCCTGTTTGTTCTTTAGAGACTAACAATGCTTTTGTTAAACATACAGCAGACAAGCTTTTGTCTTCCTGCTCACCTGTCTCGGCCAATAAGGAAGTAGTCCCTGGTTACGGTTCTGATGCACATCACCTCATCCGGGTGGCATTTGAACATCTTCTGCACAGATTGCATCTTTTCCTGGCTATTTATACCGACCTCTACAGTGGCGCTGCTGAGAGGGACACAAAGTAACTAAGCTGATACAGATAGCAACTTAAGATGAAAACAGACTCCTACTTTAAATTAGGAACCGCAGATTTCATTGACCCACATTTTAAGGACTGTCTAGTTCGCATAATGAATCTCATTTGAATTCTTTCTATTTTAAAAAAAATAACTAAGACTCTGGATCTGGTGTACCAGTAATTAGAGATATTCTAATCAGCTTGAGATTCAATTCAGAGGTTCCTATTTGGTTGGATTCCTGTGTCCACAAATTACTGTACTTCCCAATATTTCCGGTACATGATTTCCAAAGAAAAGACAAAATATGAAGTTGGGTTTCAGGAGCTGTCTGTCACCAGAGTTGAGCGAGAAGACAAGATCCTCAACTGAATGCTCGGGAATTAGAGATCTGTCACCTACAGTGCACAACAGGAAGTGACCATTTCACTGCCCTCACCCACTTCATTCATTACTTCAGTTCTTTTAGAGCCACAAACACTACGGCAGCCCTCGGCTCGTTTTTGTCAGAGACCACTCAGGTTTAAGTTCAGTGCATCTTATGGTTTGGTGACTGACTTGACTCATTAGGGGGTATACAGGTTTCCAGGTCTGGATACGCACCCATCGATTTCGATGGAACCTCGACGGTGATGGTCTTTGTAATATGAAAGACTAAGACCCTTCCCCTGACTCTGGGACAGAATAAAAAGACGCTTTTTCCAGGAGGTCTGAAAAATTAAAAAGGTTTTGCAGTTCAGTCAAAACTCAGAAGAGCGAAAACTTCCAACGCTGATGGGGCTGGTGGGAGGCTTGTAAAACCACCGAGCGATTACTTACTGCTGAGAAGAAGAGCTGAGGGGGTGGTGACTTAATGAAGTAATCTCGTTTATGGACTTCATTTTCATAATCAAATGTAAATTGTTTGCCTAATAAAAGAAAGTGAAGAGGATTCAGTTTGTTCTCCCATAAATTTCAGGAAAGAATGACTTCGTTTGGAAAACATTGTTTCTCTCCAAATTATTCAATTATTCAAAAGAACACGCACAATAGCTCTCCCGCCCCCCACCCCTACAAGAACCGAATGAAGAACAACAGCTGTAGCCACCATTCCCTGGCTGTGGGCTTTGAGTTCAGAGGCAGCCATATTCGGCTCACACCTGCCTGGCTCTGTTGCTACAGTTTGGGCCCTGGGTTCTAGGGTGAGTAAGCAAAGGTTTGTTTCTATTTCCATTGGCAGAGTAAGATAGTAGCTATTTCACCCACCTGCCAGTGAAAAAGAAGCAGGAGGGGTATTTTCTCTCTGTTCGGAGAACAGGTAGAATGGCCCCAGAGGTCAGGGAAGGATGTTGAGGAGAGCAGTCTCATGGGCATGACGGGACACAAGAGTCTCAACAGCTGTATTACACAACCTTGGCTCCACGGCCCCCTTGCCAGACTAAAGCCTTCTTTAAGGCCTGCCTTCCCTGAACCAACAGGAAGCCAGACTGGCAGCTGTGATGTGAGAGGAAAACTAAGCCCTCGACCTGGTTTTTAACAGCGCTGTTTTCCTAAATGGAAGTCCTCTGTGTTTCATTTAGACAGTTTGGGGCCCACGAAATAATAATTAGTAATAATAATAACAATAACAACTGTCTTCAGTGCTGGTGATTACGATGAAGCAGTTAATATTCAGATGTTTCTGCCGTTTCCATAGCAGGTGTTGCCACTTTCATTTGTTAAACTGTGTGTATGTGTTTATTGCATGAGTGCACGTGCACGCACGCGCGCGCACACACACACACACACACACACACACACACACACACACACTCTACCAGCACACTGGGACTATTGATCTACACATGTGTATGCCACAGAGGATTTAAAAAGATTAGGATGCCCACACTGGGCCAAGAGAAGAGCTCGTTCCCTGCAGCTATGCTGGAAAAGGTTGTAATTCATGCATGGGCATTAGGTACAGCAGGATTCCTCACACTAGTTAGCTCTAGATTCGAGGACTGTGCCAGTCCCACCTAACAAATATTACCGCAAGCAGGTCTTAGGAGACCCAGTTGTTCCCAAGAAACTTAAGATGTATAAGAATAGAAACTATTTAGTGCCCAGTAAAGTAAAATGTGTAATGTCTGGCTCCCGGTCAAAGGTGGCCAGGCACAGAGAAGAGGCAGACAAATGGGTCGTGATGAACGGAATAAGGAATCAATCAAGACAGAACTTGCACAGATGTCAGACATGCCAGAGATTTACTGTTACTGTTAATGTTACTGTCCAAGTCTTGACAGACATATGAGATAGAAAAGACCCAAAGTGAACTTTTACAAATGGAAACAATGACATCTGGGGACAGGGAGGTTTACACCCACAGCTTGTTAGAGAGGGCTGGATAGTGTAGAAGAAAATTACAGAGTACCGAAAGGGGTATTAATAAGGACTATTAAAATAAAGTAAAAGCAAACAAACAAAAACTGTCCAAACATGAAAGAGTGTCCGTACACTGGGGTAGCCTCAACTGGTCCAATGTGCAAGCAGCTGGGATCCCTTAAAGGAGGGGAAGAGGCAGAAAAAAAAAACCAAAAAACCTTGAACAAATAGTTCTAAAAATTTAAAACATTTAAAACTCTAAAGCAAGACGCAAGCCATTCAATGAACCCCACGAAACACAAGATACAGGAAAGGAAACACACTCCGAAATTCCTCAAAATCAAGATGCTTGAGACCATGCCACAATAAAACCATCTGAAGAGCAGAGAGTGGAGAAAAGGCTTCTTGTGTATGGACGGTCTGCCTGCATACAAGTGTGAGCACCACATGCATGGCCGGTGCCAGAGAGGGCCAGGAGACAGTGCTGTGTGCCCTGAAACTGGAGTTACAGATGACTGTGAGCCTCCGTGTGGGTGCTGCCAATCAAACCCAAGTCCTCTGGAAGAACAGCCGGAGCTCTCACCTGCTGAGCCATCTCTCCAGCCCCAACTGTTTCATTTCTTGTTAGAAATATAAGCAAGCAAACCTACACCATTAACAGCTCTGAATAAATCCTGCCATTTGAAATTCTATAAGCAGCAAATATATCTTTTAAATAGGGAAGCAGTTTGGAGGCATTTTTAGATATGCAAATTCTGAAAGAGTGTCATCATCCGGAAGCGTCCACTATCAGAAATGATGCTAAAGGAAACCCTGCGGAATGGACTGGAGGCGCGCAGAGCGCCGACACAGAGACCACAGGACTAAATGTGAGGTGATTTTGTTTCATTATTTAAAGCACTCGGTACTTCAACTAGCTAAACAAAAATAGCAATGCACTGTGCAGACTATAATGATGCCTGAATAACATGAGTTCCAACGGCAGTGTAAAGGCTTGAGCAGGAAGACGAGATCTCATCTCGGCAATGAGACTGGATTACTTGTGAATTAGTATGCCATTACTTGGGGTCAGGCTGTTGTATGTTTAAAAATATACAAACCCCAAAGTAATGACTAAAATAATACAGTGCAGTGTAATAAGCTAAGGAGAGAAATGAAGTAAAGTCACAAAAAGGGCTCAGTTCATTCAAAAGAAAGCAGAAAAGTTGGTGGCAGGGTGTGAGTGGGTGAAGTGGGTGTGGGCAGGTGTGGGTGGGCGGGACTAGTGTGGGTGGGGCAGGCGGCGGTGGGGCCGGTGGGGGCGGTGAGGGCAGATGGAGTGAGCAGGTGTGGGCGGGGGGGGGCAGTGGGGGCGGGGCCAGTGGGGCGGAGCCAGTGGGGGTGGGGCAGGTGGCAGTGGGGCCGGTGTGGCAGTGTGGGCAGATGGAGTGAGCAGGTGTGGGCGGGGCCAGTGGGGCGGGGCCAGTGGGGATGGGGCAGGTGGTGGTGGGGCTGGTGTGGCAGTGTGGGCAGATGGAATGAGCAGGTGTGGGCTGGTGCAGGCAGGTTGGGCAGGCATGGGTGGGTGGGGCCGGTGGGTAGGGGTTCATGGGGCAAAGGCCAAACAAGACCAACACAAAGTAGCAACAGGATACATTCAAGCCTGAACACAGCAACAGTCACATAAAATGTGAACATTCTAAACACCTGAATTAAAAGGAAGAAGTTGTCAGATTGGATAAAATCACAAGATCCAACTCTGCTGCTTATAAGAAACGCATTATAAGCATCAAAGGCACAAATGAGAGAGAGAGAGAGAGAGAGAGAGAGAGAGAGAGAGAGAGAGAGAGAGAGAGAGAGACAGAGAGAGAGAGAGACAGAGAGAGACAGAGAGAGAGAGACAGAGAATCTCTTAGGAATTCTGAGGGGAAGCGACCCCAGGAGGGAGGGGTTTGTTCCCCTTACATGTCCATCACTGAAGTAAGGTCGGGGCAGGAACTCAAGTCAGGAGCCTGGAGGCAGGAACCGAAGCAGAAGCCACGGAGGGGTGGCTGCTTACAGATATGCTCCTCCTGGTTGCTCAGTCTTTTTCTTACACAACTCAAGGCCATCTGCCCACAATGGGCTGGACCCTCCCTCTTCAGCCACTAGTCAAGAAAATGCCCCCAATAGCAAAGCTGGTAGTTTCCTTCTTCTCAGATGACTCTAGCTTGGGTCAAGTAGAAAACAACAAAACAAACAGAACCCTAGGCAGTACGGTATACTATATTAACACTAGTCACAAGAAAGCAGGTAGCTACGGTAAGTCACGCAGATTCCAAAGCGAGAAACAGCACCAGGAATTTTCAGAAGCTATTTTAATATGTATGATAATGTAGGACTCAATTAATCCTAGGGCAATATAATACTAAACACATATGCACCCAGCCACAGAACTTCAAAACACGGATCAAAACCTAATAGAATTACAAGGGAAAATAGACATATTCAAAACTTCACAGATTTTAAAAAACAAAATCTTCTCTTAATAGAAGAAACAAAGGAGGGGAAAACCAGCAAGGATGACAGACTTGAACACCACCACCAACAACTGCATCACCTGCTTGGTATTTATAGAGCACACTGGCTGAAGGCTGGTCCTGTTCTCCTGTGTACAGCAAAAACTCTTTGTGACAGAAACCTCTGTCAACTAGAAAGAGAAGGAAATGCCTCCAACCAAGATATCTACTCTTGTTTTCAGATCTTTAAATAACACTAAAGATTTATGACCTTTTCTCTAAGCTCCAGGGCAAGAGACAGTGTTCATGTTTATCCAGTGCAGAGCAACTGAGCAAGGAAAAGAAATGGAGTGCAGATGGCATGATCCCGGGCAGTAGGAAACCTTAAACGGCCCACAGAAAACTATGAGCTAATGGACAAAGTCCATGGTGTGCGAGGTCAGTATACAACATTTTTCAAATTGCTATGAAGCAGCAACAGGTAATCTGAAAGTGAAAATAATTTTTTTTAAAAAAAAGTCTGTTCCTTTGCTACAACACCTCCCCTAAACGAAATCCATAAAAATAAATTTAACCAAAGTGGTAAAAGCTAATATCCTGAAAGTTACTATAAGAATTTAAAGACGATATTGAAAATGGAGATAAATCCCATCTTCATGGATTGAAAGACAATAATTCTAATAATGACATATTAGAAATTACTCCAAAGCAATCTACAGATTCAATGCAGTTTTTACCTGAATTCTCATGCATTTTTTTCAGGAATGGGAAAGCTCACTTCATATTATCCTGTAGATTTTTTTTTTTTTTTTGCTAGCCTAGAATAGTCAAAACAATCCTGAAAAGCAGAGTATTCGGGTCTCCCTTAAACAAACAAACAAACGAGTGAACAGACGAACCGTGCAGCACTGGAGAGAGGGTTATCAGTTGAGAGCACTCACTACTCCTGCAGAGGGCACAAGTTCGACTCCCAGCACCTCCATGGCAGCTCACCACCGGCCGTCACTCCAATGTCAGGGTTCCAATCTTCATTTCCGAACTCACTGTGTACCAGGCATGTACAGGGTACACACACGTGCACTAGCTATTCACATGCTGCATAGACACAATACTGGGAAAACACTCGTACACATAAAAGAGAAATAAATACGTATCTAGAAAACAGTCTCACTACACACCTGAAAGAACCAAGAGCAGAGCGTGAAGACAGGTGCACAGAGCAAGGTAATAGAAGGGAGAATCCAGAAATAAACCCACGCGTCAGTGGACAAGGCCACTCCATGACAGAGTGCAATGCCTAAACAAAAAGGCTAGAATCATATGCCTAGACATTGGGAGCAAGGTTGAGGCCAGCCTGGACTACATGAGACCCTACCGCCAAAGGAAAAGAACAAAGAAAGAACCCGGACAAAGAGTACGCATACCTCATGATTTTATTCATGGAAATCTCTAGAATAATAAATCAACTTTATACCGAGAGAGAGGAGACTTGTGGTTGCCAAGAAAAGGGTGTATGCCAAAGAGGGCAGTAGGCTTGAAGGTCAGTTCATTAGCTGCACTCAGGTGATAGATTGCCGTATTTATTTATTTAGATATGACAATGTTTGGGATTTAGCCTAAGGCACCATGAATGCTAGGCATGTACTCTGCTCTGGTCCACAGTCCCACCTGTAGGATTTCTACGTGACAAATCCTATCTACATGTAGATTTAAACACAGGGGCCTGCTGCTTGTCAATCACACCTCTAAAGATTCCTGAAACATCAAATCCATTTGATAAAAGCTAAATATATTTTTACAATATGACCCAGACATTTCTACTCCTAGGTAAATGAAAAGAATATAAAGAAAAACATCGGGTGCCAACCTCTGGGTTCAACACATATGTGTAAGTGTGTTCATATATGCACATATCCACATGAACATGACATACACCATACACACACATACATATATAAATAAAAATATATATTTGTTCATATAATCTTTTCTTTTTTTTTTTTTTTTTTTTTTTTTTTTTTTTTTGGTTCTTTTTTTCGGAGCTGGGGACCGAACCCAGGGCCTTGCGCTTCCTAGGCAAGCGCTCTATAATCTTTTCATAATAGACAAAGACAAGAAAAGCCCGAATGTTTCCAGAAGGTCAATGAATCATCCATGACATATCCATTTAATGGAAAAGGGGAAAGGGCCAATTCATACCATGGACGAATCTCAATTATGAATTAGAGAATTGTGCCAAGTAGAAGACGTCAGATGAGAGTGTCTTACTGTGTGTTCACAGTTATGCAAAAACTCTAACAAACGCAGCAACAGAGAGCCAGGCATCGGGACAAAGGGTGGTGTTGGAGGGAAGGATTATGACAAAGTACAGCAAAGCATGAGGTAAGAGGAACATTCACTGTGCAGACTGTGGTGAAGCTCGCCTCCCTCCACCCCCCGGAAGGCATCTACTGACACCAGACTGGTATCAGCCAGGAGATGCGGCGCAATAAATTACAGCAAAGCTGATGAATGCTACAGGCAGTCGAAAATGGTCATGTTAAGCCCATGTGAGAAATGCTACTAGTCATAGGAGGTCAGGGTCTGGTCTCCTCAGCCTCTCTTCTTGCCCATGCTACCTTATGACACTGCCCTGCTCCCTCCCATCCTGCCTCTGCACCTCTGTCCAATGCTGTGGGTCTTACCATCTCTTCTGATGGATGCGCTCCTTTTCTAGGAGGGAAATCATGCCTAGTTCTAGAAGCATATCTGCCCCACCCAGGGGGCTAGTGAGGTCATGAACTGTAGAACCTCCCCTCCCCTCCCCTAATTCCTAACTGCATTCTAAACCTTGTCCTTATACTCACAGATAAGAGTAACTCTCTCCCTTCACTAAAGAAGCTTTTCTTGGTTCTTTTTTTTTTTTTTTTTTTTTTTTTCGGAGCTGGGGACCGAACCCAGGGCCTTGCGCTTCCTAGGTAAGCGCTCTAACCACTGAGCTAAATCCCCAGCCCCTTAAAGAAGCTTTTCTTTACAACAAATGTAAGGCATTCCAGAAAACCACAACTGGAAACAATGTAGAAGAGATCAACGGATTGTGGCAACCTCAGGCCCAGTAAATACGTCTAAGACGCAACTCCTACACCTGGGACTGAGGAAACATCCAGGGAGGGTGGGGAGAAAGATTCTAAGAGCCATAGGGCCAGGAAGTCCACAGTGAAACTGTGTCTCCTAGAAATGGCAGCCTGGCTAAGTCTGAATAGTAATAGCAACAGACTCTCTGACCCTGAAGGGGGAAATCTCAGAGGGAGAGTTAGCCTCTCCCAAGGATGAGCCCCCTAACTGGTTACCCAATACCAAGTGACCAGCCCTGAAATTATATTCACATAGACAACAACAACAACAACAACAACAACAACAACAACAACAAAAAATGGACTTAGCAGGTTGTGTTTGCGCCTCTCTCTCTCTCTCTCTCTCTCTCTGTACATCTGTAATATATGTGTGTATGTGCATGTGTATGCACAGGTGTTTATAATAATAACAATAAAGAAGAGACCATCAATTTGAGAAGGGGTGAGGGGGAACCTAGCAGAGGTTGGAGGGAAGAAATGGAAGCAGGAAGTAATGTGATTATTTTTAAATTAAAATTGTATGTAAAAATTAAAAAAAAACACCAAAACCCTCCACAGAGGATTGGGGAGATGGCTCAGTTTACAATCTAAGTATGAGGACCCAAGCTTGGATCCCCCACACCCACATCAATCCTATGTGTTGCCACGGATCCTTAACCTCAGAGTTGGGGATGGAGAGGCTGCACTCTGGGGCCCATTAGCCAGTCAGCCGAACTCAATCACCGGGATGCAGGCTCAGTGAAAGGCCCTGACTTAACAGGAAGGTGGAGAATGATCAAGGAAGACACTCTGATCTCTGGACTCCACCTGCCCACGTACACATGCACATACATCCTCGAGAACAGTCATATGCACCACACATATGCATTCAGATAAAATTTAAAAATAACCCAAGCCCTGTGCACACCCTAAGATTCAGCTCAAACAGCCTCTCCATAAGACTTCCCGGGATTCCCACCACGAGCTCAGCCTCTCCTTCGGATTCCGCAGCTCTTTGTTCCTAATCCACGGTTACACTGTTGCATGTGTGGAACTAAAGTTCTCCAGACAGCTACTTGCCTGGGTTTCTCTCTGCTTCTCAGTAAGATTATAAATTCCTTGAGCACAATGACTCTTCTATAATCAAGAACTCTATGCAAAATTAAATGGATGTATCCTAGTCTTCATTAGGCTGTAATTTATTAAAGGTATCATCTTCAAGCCCCAAATGGGACACTTAGCCAATGAAAGCTGGGAATTGTTAAATGTCTAGGCAGTGCAGCTTTTACAAACAATGAAGTGACTGCAGCAGCTCCTACTTTCTGTAGACCAAGGGTCACGGTCCCAGAATGATACCTGTTGTCCCTACAAAAGGAAACTGATATCTGCTCTTGGCTCATCATTGTTGGTGGACAGCTGTTTCCTTCTGCCACTACCCGCTTCCTTAGGTACCTGGGCCCTTTGGAGGTCTGGCTTCCATCTGGCTGGCTCTTCTCACCTGTCAGAAAGAGGAGTTAGGCAAGAGTTAGCTTCCAGACCTTGGTGTCCAAGCTGACTAGCTATGGTGCCATCAGGGGGCAGGACAGGCATCGCGATTCTGATTCTTGCCTTTTCTGTCTTTCTTATGTGTGTGGAGTCCAGGGATTGACCTTGGGTGTAGTTCTTATGTGGGTGTTGTCCATCTTGTTTTTTGAGACAGGGACTCTCATTGGTGTGAGCTCACATGGCGTCTGCTTTCTCTGCTTCTCCTGCTGCTATTGCAAGCATGTGCCATCATACCCCACTTTTTAATGTGGATTCTGCAGAAGCAAGTCAGGTTCTTATGTTTGGACAGCAAACGCTTTACTGACTCAGCCAACTCTTTCACTGACGTGTTCCTCTGCTGTGCCCCAAAGATAATGGTAGCCTTGGTGATGAGGACCATCCAGGGAGCCTGTGCTCACCCAATAGGTGATATGGGGAGAAGCTATGAAGAAGACTGCAAGGGCAGTCCTCAATGTCCCTGCTACATGTGGCTGCAGGAGAGCCCGGGGGAGGCAGGTGACAGCAAAGAGAGATCCAAGCAACACAGAAGGCAGTAGACTGTGGTTTGAGAAGCAGCTGTGATAAGCCCTTTCCACATCTGGGGTCTTGCTTTCTCCAGACGGAACCTGATGAGTGAGAACCTCTGGACTTCAAGTGCCTCTGCTATCTCTAGGGACATTCTCAAGATATCCTGATGCAGAGGCCCGAGACTGACCCAAGTGAGCTGAATCTATGTCTGGTCATCCATGATCATCTAAGGCAGTGGTTCTCAACCTGTGGGTTGAGACCCTTGGGGTGGGGGTTGACATTGTGATTTGTAACGGTAGCAAGAGTAGCAATTTTATGGTTAGGGGTCACCACACTGTGAGGAACTGTATTAAAGTAAGAAAATTAAGAGCCACTGATCTAGGGGACTGAGAGGTGGAGGGAATTTCCACAGGGTGGGGGCTGCAGGACTGATGGAGTCTTGAGAACTAGGACTATGTCCATGGCCAACCTCTGCCTTGAATTAGTAACACCTCAAAATGGAAGGCCTGAAAAAGAAGGCACCAGTAGCCTGGGGCAGTCAGGGAAGAGAGGGCTGTTGCCATCCAACTGTCCTGGTGGGACTGCTCCTCTCCTGACCTGTGCCTGGTGTGATCACCCCCACTTCTGACCTATGTCTGGTGTGATCACTCCCCTTCTCACCTGTTCCTGGTGTGAGCTCCCCTCCTGAACTGTGCCTGGTGTAACCACTCTCCTCCTGACCTGTGCTGGTGTGAACTCCCCTCCTGACCTGTGCCTGGTGTGAATGCTCCCCTCCTGACCTGTGCCTGGTATAACTACTCCCCTCCTGACCTGTGCCTGGTATAACTACTCCCCTCCTGACCTATGCCTGGTGTAACCACTCTCCTCCTGACCTGTGCCTGGTGTGAATACTCCCTTCCTGACCTGTGCCTGGTGTAACCACTCTCCTCCTGGCCTATGTCTGGTGTGATTGCTCCCTTCCTGACCTGTGCCTGGTGTAACTACTTTCCTCCTGACCTGTGCCTGGTGTGATTGCTCCCCTCTTGACCTGCCCCTTTAATTAGCATCAGCCCATTCATTCCTCTCCCTTGCTGGCTTGTGAGAAGCATGTCAGGGCCATCTGAAGACCAGTGTGAGTTTTTCTGGACTTCAATGTGAGAATGCTGTTGCCTGGAGAAGTAACTAAGAAGGGGTGCATTTCAGTACCCCCTTTCGTCTGGCCTCTGCATATGTGAGACTTGGCCATCCATGCATGTAGCATTTAGCCCAGCATGTAATGGTACAGAGAACCCTGATAAAGCTGTTCTTTGTTTTTTTTTAAAAAGGAAATTCCTGATAAAATACTTAATTGTTTTTAAAGCCTTTATAGTTTGTAAAGGGGAGGGATAAAATCTTCCTGATAGTACTGGTTTGAGAACATTCTGCTGCTTTACAGTTTGTACAGAATCCATGCTTAATCCTTCCCCGACACCAGAGCCAAGGAGAGTATAGGCATGCCTGACACTGAGCGCCCAAGGTATTTATGTGTTTGCATACTCTGTGACTTTTGGGTCTCAGAACTAGGCCAGACTGAAGGGACTTATTCCACAAACGGAGACCTGTACCTGAGAAAGAGTGAGGGTGAAGTGTATCTAGCTCCCCAAGCAGGATTCACAGGGCTCCAATGGATGCTCATGGATACTTCTAATGGTATCACTTTCCTAGTGCACTAAGCCTGGTACGGTGTACCTTGGGGACAGCTCTAGCCTTATGAGACTCACAAAGGGCTCCAGCATCACCTATGGGGACTGCTTTACTGCCTTCTCCCTACCCACCATACAGATACAGCTGTAGGTCATGATGGCTTAGTGTGCTGACTGTGGAGTCTGGGTTTAAATCTTTTCCCTATCAATAAGGAAAAACAGGATCTTGAATCCAGTACAGCAGTACAGAATCCCTTGATGTTCTGCCTTCAGGATTGCTGTGAGCTTCAGTGGAAATTAAGAGAGCTCAGCATATAATAGGTACTCTGATCCCAAGAATGCTAGTTTCCAGGTCCTCTCTGTCTCAAATATTCTACAGTTTGTGGGTCAATAATGGCTAGTACACATAATACATCCCAGTGGGCACCTAGTGTTTACATTATTTTTACAATTCTGTAACATCCAGCCACAGACAAGGAAACAACCATTAGAAAGATTAAGCAACTAATCTCTGAAGAATTAAGAATTCGGAACACGAGCCAAATTCTAACATGAAAGACAGTCTTCAGGACTGTGTACTTCTGCCCGTTCAACAAAGGAGAGTGTGTGGGGCACGGTGGTCCGTGACTTTAATCCCAGCACTTGATGGGTAGAGGCCGGAAATACCCAAGTGTTCTAGGCTAGGCAGTGCTACTTCGTGAGACCCTATCCCAAAAACAGATAGATAGGTATATACGTGTGTGTGTGTGTGTGTGTGTGTGTGTGTGTGTGTGTGTATTGTGTGTGTGATAGATAGATAGATAGATAGATAGATAGATAGATAGATAGACAGACAGACAAATAAGGAACAGGGAATGTGATCTCTTTTCAGTTTTCCTTGTAGTTCTTTGTCACTGGCCTGGAATAAGCACACAGCCCCATACCCCTGCACATCTGTTCAGTTTAACTCTTCTGTCTCACTTGGGAAGAACTCACATTTGTTCCCTGGCCTGGTTATTGTCATGCCAGTTGAGAGTTGATAAGTCGGATGCTAAGAGGTCCCATCTCCCTCTGCTTCTTCAGTTTGAGAAGATTAGAAAGAAAAAGCCTAAAATAGGCTGCTCAATTGGAAAATTTCCAATTTTCCAACTGGCAATTGCTCAATCGTGAAAAAGCTCCCAGATCACCATAGCCTCAGGACTCCAAACCTGTCACAGTCCAGCAGTACTTACCAGGTCTCCGGACGGCAGTAACTCGGCTCTGGAACTCCTCCGTGTACTCTGAGCTCTGGTGTGAGTGTGGGGATTAAGTACAGGCTCTCTTTGAAATGTGAACCAGCAGGAAGTTCTCAACAAGCCTTGGGAAGATTTTACTTTTGTCCCAAATACACGTGGAAGCTGGTGCCCAGGGGGAAGTCCTGGGCTTTCATTCTTTTTGTGGCTTGGCACAGAATTACACCTGATGTTCCAGGTACCTGGTTAAAAAAAAAAAAAAAAAGCAAACATATTTTAAAAATTCCTGCAAGACTTTGGACCATAGTAACAATGACTCTTATTGAGGACAATGTCAACCTAGCCTTGACCAACTGCAGTGACTACCACTGAAACAATTCTCTGCTTCCCACCCAGCCGTATCTCACCCACACATCTTCTTGAGGAAGAATTGCTTTGTACCTGACTAGGAAACAAAAGCCTGTCTTCTCTAATACACTCATTCCTTCCAATAGTTTCCTGGAAGACTGGCTAATTCATGCATGTTCCATTCATGTGGAGAAGGGCTAAGATGCTGTCTAGCACATGGCCTCTTCATTACCATTTGCCCGGTGCAGTAGTGTTGGCCAGCTAAGGGGCTTCCATGTATTTTTAACTCACATTATATAGATAGTAGAGGAGATGATAGGGTGCTAGTGAGTACATCATTGTTACATTGTTCCATCACCTTTAGAAACAAAAGGACATAGTATTTACTTTAATCTTTGTCACTCTTGCTAAGGTAGCTCAGCTCCTGTCAGCTGTGCCACATATTCATTAACATTGTAGTCTTTCGGACTTTGGATTTTGTTATCCATCAACATGATAGGATGTATAATTCTCTCTCTCTCTTCTTTGCAACAAAGTGTCCTTGTTTCTGAGGCTAGCCTAGAACTCACTAGGTAGACACAAGGCTGGTCTTGAACTCAGTGTTCCTTGGTCTCAGCCTACAGAGTCCTGGGATTATAGGAGTGTGCCACTATGCCCAGCGTTGGCTAGACAATCCTGATTTCACAGAATCTTTCTAAAGCATAAGACTTCACATGAAAAGTAGCTACACAGTGCTGGTTAGCCTTCAGCTAGGGTTCTTTCTCCGCTGTTTACTTTTGCACCATAGGGAGGGAGGGGCAGGCCTTGTTAGTTCTCCTTCAGGCAACTCTTCTGGGCTCCTGGCATGCAGAAGTAATCGATTTGTTTCCCTGCTACACAGAACTTGCTTTGCTTGTTTTAGGAGAAACCATTTCTTGAAATGTATTTCCTGATATAAAGTCAACCTTGGACCTGGAAGCTCTCTGTGGCTTCAAAGCCGGTCTTTGTTCAGATGTTACTAGTTAGAGTCTTAAGTAGTTCTTCAAAAGCTGTGCTGGTCTCCACTGTGAACTGCTGAGCTACTGATAGCCTGTCACTGTGGTAACAAACCCTAACCAACAAGGAAAGAGGAAACTACTTTATGATTTGTATTCCTTTATAAAAATAAAACAGATGGAAGACTAACTTTCCATCTTCTGTCTGTCCGCTTGTCCATCCACCTATCCCACCATGTTCCCACATTTGTTCTTATTCTCCTATAATAGTTTTTTCTGGGAAGTTGCTTAGTATATCCACGGGTCCTAAGAAAGCTACTTGTACTGTAGATGCCACCTAGAAAATGAAAATGAAATCTGCCTCTGGCATCAAATACTAACCCTGTGAGATATCCGGAAATAGGCCAGGAGACAGAAGTGTGACTTGTTTTTTTCCTTATTAATCATTACCAACAACACGGGCAAGGCTGTCAGTCAAATACCTTTGCAAGTAAGCAGCTCCTTTGAAATTTCAGACAACTAATCTGCTAATCGCATGATAGACAGGCCTCTGCCATGAAATTACTCTTTAATTTCCTGTTCCTCCTTCACCAGAACAGAGCTCAGCAGTGTGTACTGTATGGAAATACCCAGTGTTTACAGGGGTTTTTTAATTCACCCAGGATATCATTTAGTCCCAACAACTTTGCAGAGTGGAAATAATAACCTCTTAATTTCAAAAGGAGGGAACTATAATTTAGAGACAAAATAGTTCGCTAAAGGCCACACAGCCAGGGACAGAATTGGAACTCCAGCCTAGCGTGTATTCCTCTGAAGCCTATAATCTGTGAGACCTAGGTTGGGACCGGTTACTCTGAGCTTCCAACCTGCTCTGCGACCGACTGGTAAGGTTAGCCGGGCAGGTTGCCAGATCTCTAGTCCTCACAGTCTCCTTTCTCTCCTTGTTCAAAGCACTCCCAGTACCCATTCAGGACACAGTGGGATTCTGCCCTTGGTCCAAAGCCAAAGGCTCACCAGTGTGCAGGCCGATGTGACACATGTTGTATGCTCACTGACCCTGCAAAAGGACATCCCTGTTGGAGCCACCAATAAGTAGTGACATCAACCACACTGCAGGCCATCTTTACTGTGTCTCTTTTCTAGAACAGATAATTAAAAGAGGTAAGACAAGGAAAGTCTCGACACATAGTGTCCTACAGACAGTGAAACTGGTGCAAAAACTCATCTCCTGTCCTATTTGGTGATGTGAGAATCAAGTGGCCCTATGTTTATGACGACACAATATGAAGTACTTCCATGACTTTATGAGTCTGGTGACCGAACTGATGGGCGGGACTGTCACCACCTGCACAATTAAAAGAAAAATCAAAGCAGCCTATACTTTATTTGTCAGACGTCATGCTGAGTGTCTGAGTGAAGTGGTCCAGAGTCACCTGGTGATATTCTTTTTTTTTTTTAACTGTGTGTGTGTGTGTGTGTGTGTGTGTGTGTGACCTGGTGATATTCTAACACTGGCTTTGTGGCCCTGATGGTTTGGGTCATGGTTATCTGCCAGTGTGTTGTGTTTTCACAAAACAGCATCCAAGTCCCAGGGAAGGGATGTGGGAAGTGAGTCTCCCTGTAAGTCCTTTCCGCATTAGGGAAGAACAGTTTTCCTACAAGGAAGATTTCCTGTTACATCTGATTGGGCTGGCAATGTCACCTTCTGCCATTCTCTGAACCAAGAGCAAATGGAGTCTCCTTGGCTTAGTCCCATCCTGGTTCTCCCTGTGCCATCTGAACAAAGTCAGGGCTCAGTCAGAAAGGTGGGGAGTGGTCGCTGTGCACCAGTCCCAGCCTCTCTCTAGGAAGGACCACAGAAGCAAAGCCTGTCCCTTGATCTCTGCACTCTGGCCATCACGGTCTTCTTCCACAACGCCCCACTCTCTAGCTCGCTCTTCCTAAACTCCTCCCCCGACTAGCTTTCTCCCCATCTTCCAGATCTCACTCAAGCCTCACTTCCCAGGGACCCCTTCTCTCTCAAGCATAGCCAGGGTCTCAGGACACCATCTGATCCGCCTTGAACTCAGAAGCGCATTCCACCTTTACCATTTTGTACACGTTTGTCTGACCACTAAATCAATGACTATTTTGTCCTCCACAAGATTTGAACGGATCACCTCACAGCTAGCTGTAATACCTGTCACACTCTATAATGCTGTGCCTGCTGGACGCCAACCTCAGTGTTATGAACACACAGACAACTAAAGAGATGGAGACCATTAGGTCTAACACCACGGTGACAGCACTCATCTCCATGTCCCTTTCCTTCTTCCCTCCATGGCCACCCCTAGGGCGTTGAAATGACCTACTGACCTACATCCGTGTGACCCTTACAAACTGCTGGCTTCCCTGTGGGGCTGCACCTTCCTAGCTTCGATGTTCACCCCAACACCTTGTTTGAACACGATCATCTCTTTATCCTCTCTGAGGCGTCAAGACTCCTGGCCTTCCTCATTCCTTTGGTGAACCAGCTATGCTCACTGACCTTTTGTAGCTGAAGCTGCCCTTTCCTTACCCCTGTAAAATGATGAGCTAGGCTGGGCTTTGCACAAGAAAAGGGAGGGAGCAGGGAAGCAGCAAGCCCTGCTACTGTCTTCCCATTGGCTGGTAAAGATATATATATATATATCACCAAAGTCTTGGCTCAAAAAAGTGATGGCAGTCAGCCAGGCCTTGCTGACATCCTCTATACTTTGCTTTTCAGTTGCTCTCATCTGGTTCTCACCCATGAGGGTCACTTCTCTTTGTCCCTTCCGTTTATTTCTCTATTCGCACTTGATCATTTCAGGACTCTCAGAGGTCCTTCTTCAGAAATGTCCTTCCTCTCCCTCTCCCAGTGCTAGAACCACCATAGATTCACCCAGGGTCACCGTGGTAAGTGTCAAGGTTTAGGTCTGTCTGATGTGTGGCAGTCTTCAGTTCAGGAGCAGAGACAGGGAATTCATGGGGGCGGGGTGACTCCAATCTGGGCTAGTATTTCCTAAGGGAGATGTCACAAAAGGAAAAAAAAAAAGAGGCAAGGGGTTAAGTATACTCACCAAAGAGTGCTCAAATGACCCCAGAATCAAAGGGGATTAAAGAGGGAAGATGTAAAGAGATGAATGGATAAAGGAGACTGGAAGAGGCTCCTTGGGATGGAAGTCCTGTAATGGTCCAAGCTAGCTGGTCCAGCAGGCAGTTCTTGGAAAGAACATGTTTGAGGGAATCTTTAAAGTAGAGGAACATGGAGGGGGAAGGAGGCGATGGATTGTGTGCAAGGCCCTAGACTCAGCTCCTAGCACTTGTCCCCACAAAGTAGAGCAGGAACTGGGCGGTCCAGGCAAGATCACTGGCAACGGGAAGATCAAGGGACTGCACTGAGGTGTCTCATCCTCCACGTGGGTGTCCAGATGATGGAACAAAATCCTTCTGAAGCTTCCTAAAAAGAGCTTCCGTTCATTTGTTCTCTAACAGGGTTGTGAGCCCCGGCTGTGGTCTACAAAGGTTTTAGAGACAGAAAAAAAAAA
Organism: Rattus norvegicus; assembly: GCF_021556685.1. NCBI lineage: Eukaryota > Metazoa > Chordata > Mammalia > Rodentia > Muridae > Rattus > Rattus norvegicus. The sequence goes on along the minus strand of NC_141534.1, from coordinate 268,934,263 downwards.
ACCAAAAAAACATTAGAAAGGCAACAATCTCCTCCCTTTTAAACACCACACCAACTAACTCTCTCTCTCTCTCTCTCTCTCTCTCTCTCTCTCTCTCTCTCTCTCTCTCGCAGAAGACAACTCTTAGACTGACAGAGTGCTAAAGTCTAAAGTCATATTTCTCTTTTGGGTCCATGATGAGGGTAGAGGATGGAGACAGGTAATAAAGGGTGAACCAAGGATACAGTTCAGACTCAGGAGACAGCTATGGTAGTGATGCAGGACGTAAGAGGGATGCAGGAGGTAGGAAGATGCAGAAGGTAGGAGGGTGCAGGAGGTTGGAGGGTGCAGGAGGTAGGAGGGTGCAGGAGGTAGGAGGGTGCAGGAGGAAGGAGGGTGCAGGAGGTAGGAGGGTGCAGGAGGTAGGAGGGTTCAGGAGGTAGGAGGGATGCTAGAAGCCTCCTACTTTGACTCCCTTCCTTTCCCTTGTCCTATGTCTTTATATTGTCAGTGGTTAGCCTTGAGCTGTGGGGTCTTGGGGGATAGTGGAAGGGGTAGTTCACAATACAGAAGGCAGAAAAAGAGAGGAGGAAGAAGCCCCCAGGAGCGGTGGTCCCCACACAGAAACTTACTTTCTTTTGCCTGTTACATTGTCCAGGATGTAAACTGACTTCTGGCTCCTGTGAGTCAGGGATGGGATTTTCCTGCAGCTCAGGATGTGAGAGGCCCAGTTTATTTGTTTTCAACTTTAAACATAACAAAAGAGGTTGTCCTTCATTTCCGGGACCCACGGAAGAGAGAGTAGGCTGTATATAAAATTATATGAATCATAAATTTGAGGATCCAGATAAAACCCCATAAAATTAGACTATATTCCAATTGGTATTGTGTTTCTAGTTTTTTTTTTTGGTCTGTTTTGTATTGGGAAATGTGTTTTCTTTCCTTTTTTAAAGATTTATTTATTTATTTTATGTATACCAGTACACTGTCGCTGTCTTCAGACACACTAGATCCCATTACAGATGGTTGTGAGCCGCCATGTGGTTGCTGGGAATTGAACTCAAGACCTCTGGAAGAGCAGTCGGTGCCCTAAACCACTGTGCCATCTCTCCAGCCCCCAGTGCTTTATTTTTTCAATGTTTTAATTTCTTTCAAGCTCTGCTCTAGCCTTCTTTCTGTTGCTGTAATGAACACCATGACCTAACGCAACTTGTGCAGGGAAGGATTTACTTCCGCTTATGGGTCACAGTCTGTCACTGAGGAAGTGGAGACAGGAACTCAAGCAGGAACTGTGGCAGAAACCATGGAGAAATGCTGCTCACTGTCTTGCTAACAGGCTCAAATTCAGCTACTTTTCTTGTGTAATAGCTCAGGCCCATATTCTTAGGGGATGGTACCCTCCTCCATCAAGGTAGCAACCAAGAAAATGTCCCACAGATGTGCCAATCTGATGGAGGCAGTTAAGGGTCCAGATGTGCCAATCTGATGGAGGCAGTTAAGGGTCCAGATGTGCCAATCTGATGGAGGCAGTTAAGGGTCCAGATATGCCATTCTGATGGAGGCAATTCTGCAGTTATGGGTCTCTCTTCTCAAGTATGTCAGGTTGACAGCCAAAATTAGCCATCATAATCTATTTCAGCTGATTACATTTAGAAGGAAGGAATGTTTAATTTTAACATTTATTGGTATGAATTGCACAGCAGGCAACGTGGGAGCAGAAAAAGAAATTAGGCATATAATTCTCTATCGGTGAATATGAGAGATACAAGCACAGAAGGATGGGGAGACATCACCAGAGGAGCAGATATAGAGGAGCCAGCAGCAGGACTTCAGTACGAGGCAGTATTTGGGGAGGAGGTCAGCCATGTCCTCTGCCACCAGAAGGAGGACTGAGGTGAGGCCGAGAGCAGACCTCTGGACTTGGTAAGATGACATCCTGGTGTCTTCAGAAGAATTGTTTGTGAAGGGCTGTTGAAATGAAGGTCTGATTGGAGCGGGTCAGAGAAAAGACTCATTTATCTTCTGAGGGCCATTGCAGGAGGGAAGACAGAGATTCTGGAGGGTCAAATGAAGGTATTTACACGGGCTATGAGCTGGGGGGGGGAGTACTAGAGTTAGTCCATTCTGGATTGAGGGAGCTGGGGAGTTTTTATTCATTGCTTACAGACAGCATCATCAGGAAGACAGCAATTCCCTGACACAGCTAGCCTTTGGCTTTGGAGAGCAGAGGTATTCCCCACGCAGAAGCACATAGCTACTGACCGATGGGCAAAGGGCACTGACTGACATGATTGGCTGTCTTGTCACCACACCACACATAGGGCTGCGAAAGGAGCTTTAATTGGGCACATGACCCATCTGCACTCAGTTTTGAGGATAAGGACATCGATACAACAGGGGCTTAATAGTCCACAGTCAACCTGTTTTGAGGAGGAAGAAGATAAAATGAATCACAGGATAAATAATGGTTTCCTCCTTCTGTATCCAGTCTCCAGAACTTGAGATTATGTTACTTTATATGGCCAACGGGGAATTCAAAAGCATAAATTAAGGGTCTGGAGGTGGGAAGAAGGACCAGGTTATTCAGCTAGGCTGGCAGGCATGGGTAGGTCTTTGTAAGGAAGAGAAGATCCCCTGTGGAGACTCTGAAGACATAGTGAGTGGCCCGGAGCCAGGGCATGTGGGTCCTCTAGAATATGGGTAGGGCATAGATTGTTCTCTGGAGTCTATGGAAGGAACCCACCCTGAAGGTGACTTGGATTTACACATCTGGCATTCATAGCCAAGAGCACATCTGTGTCGTTTTAAGTCTCTAACTTTATAGTAATTTGCTAGTGCAGCAGTCGGAAAGTGTCATGGGGAGAGCAGATATTAAGTGGGTTAATGGAAGAATCTACTACAGAACCTCGTGAGTACCTCGAACACTTGCAACTTGCAGTGCAGAGCCCTGGGCGCTCTTCCTTCCCACAGACATGACGGAGCTGGCAGGGACCAGCATAATCCTAACCCTGTGTAGCCATGTACCTGGGAGGAGTCTTCTGTGGGGTGGACTTTGCAGATAAGTCATAACTCTGTGGCAGTGATGATGTTCTTATAGGGACACATTTATCTCCGCACTCTCTGCATTGTGTACATTAACGCTGCGTGGCTTTATACGCCAGTCATATCTGGGTATGGAAGGAAGGAAGAAGCACAAATTTGAGTGACGATATTCCTCCCTTAAGCACCATGCTCTTGGCCCTCCTCCCCAAAGCACCGTGCTCCACTCTACCCTCAGCTAAACTGTAACCTTCACCTAAGCCATTCCCACCACAGCCTCCCACCTGAACCTCTGCTCCCACATTTCTATCTCCATGCTACGTTAGCCAGGGAGTCTTCAGCAGCACCACAGCTCCCCTACACCCACTGCTTGAGTATCTCTAAGGTTTCCCACTTCATGACGGCGAACCCAGTGTGTTCACATGGTTGAGAGGCCTGCACCATCAATCAACACCCCTTTCTTCATTGTTCCTGGATCTGAATTTCTTGCTGTTTCTCACAGAGGTCTGGTGGGAGGTGCCACAAGGTCTCTGCACTTAACCGCTTGCTCTGCCTCCCTCCCCACCCCATTTCCTGCTCACAGATTAACGTCCCCAGAGAAGGAAGCCTTTCCTGGCCATTCTTCCCCAGCCTCCTACCTCACCGTTCATAGGCTCCGTATCTCATTGATCTTGGTACTCAATACTTCCTGGTACATGAAATTGTATGAACTCTTAGTGTTCTTGACCAAATACAAATTCTTCCAAGGCCGAGACTGTTTTATTTTCTGCTATACCTCCAGTAGCAGAAGAGTGCTCCGTACACCGTCCGAGGAATACTTGATGAAATGCATACACGCAGACAGGTCACTACGTATATGGCCATAGCTTTTCGCGTGTCATGGATATTAAGGACAAATGGTGGGTTCTTGTGGAACTGTGGTTTGCTGAGAACAAGCTGGGCACATTTTATGTGACCACATCTCCTGTCTTTATTCCTGAAAGAGAAATGGGTCTTCCTTTCCCTTGTCAAGATAGAAGGGAATTGGGGTTGGGGATTTAGCTCAGTGGTAGAGTGCTTGCCTAGCAAGCACAAGGCCCTGGGTTCGGTCCCCAGCTCCGAAAAAAAAAAGAAAAAAAAAAGATAGAAGGGAATTAGGAGCCAGCTGCTTGAGTCGAAAGTAAACCTTTCTACACATTAATTTTCAGTCACACATTGGTCTTTTTTTGTACCCTCAAACAAGAGTGAACTTTGTTCCTAGTGGGTGTGTGGCTGTAAGGACATGGTTGACGGACTACAGCATTTCTTACCTTGTATTTTTAACCTAACCACTACTTGGAGCGCATTTCCAAGTCTGTTTTTAACATGGCCGTGGGGCTCTGTCCTTGTATTAGATGCTCTCCTCATAGCTGACGAAATGTGTTTATTTCGGACACTGCTGGGGTGCAGTTGACCATGGTGGGAGGCCTGGGGGAAGGAGCCTCCAGCCGCTGGCTCCATTCTGTCCAATCAGGAAGCAGAGGCAGATGGATGAGGGTGCTTAGTCAGCTAGCTCCTCCTCGTGTAGTTGGGATACTTGGCTGTGGAACTGTGATGGTCATATTAAGGGAGTCTGTCCACCTCCCTCCCTGAACCTAGTTTATAGAATCCCATACACACACTCCCAGTCTCATGACTTCTTGGCAGCTCCGGATGTGCCAAATTGGCCAAGTATTAGTCACCATACCTATGTTGCTTGATAAGAGTAATATTTTTTGAAATTAAAATAGAATTACATCATTTCCCCCTTTACCCTTTCTCCTCACAAACCACCCCACACTCCTTACTTTCTTTAATAGCCGTTTGCTGTCCATATAACGTTACTACTACGTATATGACTTCGAAGCTGACCAGTTAGTATTGGATAATATATTTTTCTCTCTATTTTTCCTCCCACTCTCAGCATCCCTCAGTCAACCGTAGTTCTTTGTCTAAGGCTGGCACCACACAAGTTTCCCCTTCCATGTGGGGCTTGTCAATCGGTTTCATACCTGCAGCCATGTTGTTGATGCTACATGGGTATAGATTCCTGACATTTCAAGGAGACACAGCCTCAGCAGGCATCCTGCTTCTGCGACTCCTATTATCCTTCTGCACTTCATCCTCAATGTCCCCTGAGTCCCAGGTGCAGGAGCTGCAAATTCTAAAATTTAAACAACTGGAGCTGATTGAAGGTATCCACCATCACGCGTTTCCTCTGCCCGCTTCCTCTTCCCAGCTCCCTTTATCCAGACTCCCTGAAGGGCAGACACTCTTTAGGTTCCAATTTCTCATCTATCCAGCCCCCCGCTTCCACCCCCGTGTCCACCTCCTCTCCTTGTGCAGAGACTGAGCAGCACGGATTCCTGAGTGCAGCCTCAAGGTGGGAGGAAGTGCTACTTAGCATCCACACCGGAGAGGCTCCCTGGTGACCCTAAGGTGTCCGTGGTGGACAGTCATCACATCAAGTCCCCTCCTTGCGGTCTTTAGAAGCCTAACCCGGCGTTTTCATCCCTCTCCTTAACCCCACAAGGATCTGCCTTTTGCTTGATGAGTCAGAATTCTCACAAAAACACCCACGAACGGAAATGAGTCCTTACTGGTGTGTACTGCTACTGAGTTTGAAAAGCTTTTTCCTTCAAGTTAGTTCCCTGGCTCCTCCCAACAGTTCTGTGAGAGACAATAACGTTAGCTCTGCGGTGTTAGCTCCAGGGCTACCAGAATCAGCTAAACAAACCCAGAAGCAAACCAGTAACAATAGCAATTAAACAACAGCAACAGCAACAAACAAAACAAAAAACATGCCAAAGTCAGATGGTGGAAAGTTCCATATGATACTCGGTGCGTACTCACCCTAAAATAAAATTTTATCTGAAATTCAAATTTATTTAGCATTGACCTGATTGGCAGAAAGAGCTTCTCCAAAGACAAGGAAATTGTTTTGGAAATGAATCTTGCAATGAGATTATATGTCCCCGGGATATCAAGAATGTTTGTAGGGGAGCAAAGGAAGGGGGATACAACGGAATGCTAAGAGCTACCTAAGCATCATGAGACAGTTATTCATGACGAGGTGAACCAAAAGTAAGGGGTGTCCGTCCTCGGTTGGACAGGCAGTTGCTGGGTTGGAGTGTCAGATTGTGATTCCTTGGTGTAACGCTGCTCGTAGATCCTCTTGTGACAGTTCTTGATTTCAGAAATACATGCACGAGACTTCCAGCCCTGGCCAGTTGTTGCTCTGACACACGTCTCTGATCTGACTTTGACAAAAATGACACCATGTTGATTCTGATGACTTTCTCCCTATGCATCTTGCATTTTGTGTGGACGCTCTACAGGAGGTCTCTTCCACAGCTCAGGTAAGTGTTGAACGCCCTTCTGCTGTCTCCACAGCCTTTCCTTGCTTGAACTGGGTGGTGACACTCACAGCCCCATGACTTTACTGGCCCAGTTTTATGCCTTGTTTGCCTTGGCTTTCTGAAACTTCCAGGCTCTGGAACAACCACTGAGTAGACCTCCATTCCACGTGGGCAGCATGGGAGATTAAAAGGGTTTTCAATATAGCAATCCTTAAGATGTACATATATCCTTGGAAACCTTATTTTTAACCACGACGAAAGAAAGAGTGTCACCACAAGGCTTTTGAAGAAAGGCATTGCAGTCACTGCCTGTATGCTAAATTCTAAATTAACCCAGGCACAGTGTTCTTTAAACACATTTGCTGAAACCGAGGGGCAAATAATTTATAGTTGATTCAGGGTAACAGGCCATCACAGTGTCGGAAGAAGCTGTTTTCTGTATCCTTTTTCATGTCTTTTTTTTTTTGGGAGATAAGCTACTCTTTGTGCTTTGGTCTGCAAATATTTGAATAATTTATGCATGCTCAAGGAGAAAGATGGTGTCTTCATGTCAAGCAAAATCGTATCTAGCTACCCAGAAGCAAAAGAATTTATGTCTTTCATCTTGGTACTTAAAAACTGTCAGTGCTTAAAGGAGGTGAGGAGTAAGGTAACCTGCAGGAGCTGATAGGGCTTTGCCAAGTGTCTAAGAACAGGTTCTAAATCCCCAGGGGAAAAAAAATAATAATTGAGAATGGTTTGTTTCCTTCTCTACTTAACATTAGCCTGGTTAATTATAAAAGCCATTTCAGGAAGAAGAAATTCCTTTAAAAACATTAGTCGTGGGGACTGGAGAGGTGGTTCAGTGGTTAAGAGCACTGACTGCTCTTCCAGAGGTCCTGAGTTCAATTCCCAGCAACCGCATGGTGGCTCACAACCATCTGTAATGAGATCTGGTGCCCTCTTCTGGCATGCAGTCACTTATGCAGGCAGAACGCTGTATATATAACCAATCAATCAATCAGTCAATCAATCAATCTTTAATCTTTAAATGTGGGGGCTGAAGAGATGGCTCAGTGCATGCTGTTCTTTTTTTTAAAGATTTATTTATTCATTTATTATGTATAATACACTGTAGCTGTGTTCAGATACACCAGAAGAGGGCATCGGATCTCTTTACAGGTGGTTGTGAGCCACCATGTGGTTGCTGGAAGAGTAACCGGGTGCTCTTAACCACTGAGCCATCTCTCCAGCCCCGCATGCTGTTTTTGTACAAGAGTTTGGTTCCCTGAACTCATAGTGGTGGCTTCTAACTGCCTGGATTTCCAACTCCAGGGGATCTGACATCCTCTTCTGGCCTCCTCAGGACCTGCACCCAAGTGCACACATTCTCCTGCTTCATGCACATAATTTAAAAAGTTAAGCATCAGTATACATTGTGGAGACTAATGGCCCCTCTTGTCTAGCAGGAACTGTCACGGGGATTTGTTTCTGGAGAGGCAGTGCATCTGGGCTAATCTGCTGAAGGCTGCTGGTTTGTGTCTGTCTTAGGCTCTCCTCAGCAAGTTGCCTTGAGCTTAAAATTTCTAGGTAGACTCTCCAAATTCCTGGGCAAGGGCACCCCAGCCCCGAGCATGTTAATCCTCTGAATCCTTTGCCCGGGGAGAGGATAATGTGTTGGTTACTTTTGCCATCACTGTAAAAACATAGCTGAGAAGCAACTATAGACAGGAGAGGTCGGTTTGGCTCACTCTTGCTGTCTTAATCCATGTGGCAGAAAAGGCAGAGGGAGTTCACAGCCGCAGCAGGAACACAGAGGTCTAGTCATCCTGGCAGCTCAGGAAGCATCCAGCTGAAGCCAGCATCTCATATTAAATGTTAGCCCTTGGTGTCCCTCTGCTGCTTCATGGTTCCTCCAAAGGTTCCTTCAGAACCAGTACCACTAGCTAGAGACCTGTTCACATACAAGAGTCTGTGGGCCATCTCATAACCTAACCACAAGCCAACAGACAAATGCCAGGTCTGAAAACAGCCAATACACCACTAAATTCCTTTTAGCATCTATAGGAAGTCTGCTCTCCTCAGAGTGAGGAATCAGAAACTCCAGTAATAGTGGTTAAACATAGATTCCTGATTTTCATCCCAGACCTTCTGAACTGTAGTGGGAGTGGCTCAGATTAAGGAACTGCTGCATAAACCAGGCCTCTAAGGGTGTTCAGACACCCCAAAGCGCTGGAATCACTAAAGGAGGAATCTTCTATTCGTCAGCTCCAACCTCCTCTCCCTTCCTTTCCCCTCCATTTTGCCAGAGGCTAGAATGGAAAGAATTTCTTCCAGCAACCTGTCCCTGAGCTGGCAGGCAGAGGGCAGCTCCCATTTCTACTTCTCCGAACTAGTTTACTGGGGCGACTTGCTCATTTTTTCTGGGGTAGGCATCATCTCGGCCACATTTGAAAGCACCCGACATATGTGGTACTGGACAATGAGTTGTGTTCATTAAGCGCTGACCCCTTCAGTCGGTCCCTGTACTTTGGGAAGACTTCAGTTTGACAACACAGATTAGGAGACGTGATCAGATCAGAGGTTTGGGGGCAGAAGAAGCAAGTGGAGGGATTACTACCACTGGCAGCATCAACCTCAGTGTCTTCATAGCACCATCGTCTCGGGTGTCTACTTTTTACTCATCTTTGTGCGGACGTGTCATTAAATCTCCCACTTACATCATTCCCTCTCCTCTTCGTATCACCTTCTTACACGGATGATGAGACAGAAGGATCACATGAGCATCATGCAGTCGAACGGCACAGCTGGAATCAGATCATGGGTCCAACTCAGAGTCCAGTATTATCTATTTGTTTGTTTAACTTATATGAATACACTGTAGCTGTCTTTAGACACACCAGAAGAGGGCATTGGATTTTATTACAGATGGTTGTGAGCCACCATGTGGTTGCTGGGAATTGAACTCAGAACCTCTGGAAGAATAGTCAGAGTTCTTAATCACTGAGCCATCACTCTAGCCCCAGAGTCCAATTTGTAAGCATCCCAGTGCTTTTTCACTAAACATAAAATAAAATAAATGCTTTGCTGATTGAGATGCGTTTTTTTTTACAAAACTGAAGCTAAAACTAGAATTAGATCAAACTCATCCTCTCATTAACCCTTCCTTCTCCTGCCCCTTCACAACCCCTGTGCTATTTGCTAGGTCAGACCATCAGAGCTCAAGAAGTCCCTGGTCTTTCTTGTGTATCTGGCGCTATAATCCTTCTAAATTTACACTGAATTGGCATCATTTGGCTTTGAATGCTGGAGACAAATTTGTTGAAAGCTGTGGTGGCATAAATATTTACAAAAACATATAAACTAGAAGTTTTAACACCGGACGCATTGGACCCTGTATTTTCAGATGTTGGCTGATCACATACTGTGGAGGGCTCCTCATGCATGGACCTGCAAGCTAATGGAGTTTCCCTGTCCACATCAGAGTTGAGGTGTTGGCTGGGACTTTCCAAATAAGTCCTTAGTGTGTTTGTATTCATGATTTATGAATCCAAAAGAATGACTTAACATCTGATCCTAAGCAAACCCTGAGCTCATAAAGAAAGCAATCTATGGCCTGAGGGCACATCACTCTCTAGGAGGCTGCAAGGGCAGGATGGGAGGTGGGAGTGGAGGAACAAGTGCCCATGCTTCACTGCACAACAGTTCTTTCCTCCAGTGAGAGCATGCAATACAAGGTGGTAACCTTTCTACTTACAAAGACATCTCAAAGCCTGCCCATCACATCTGCAGATGCTTTGAGAGCATGTAAATGATCCGATTATAACACCCAGCAAATGCTTATTTAGAATGGAGTCGAGGGCTGGAGAGATGGCTCAGTGGTTAAGAGCACTGACTGCTCTTCCAGAGGTCCTGAGTTCAAATCCCAGCAACCACATGGTGGCTCACAACCATCTGTAATGGGATGCTCTCTTCTCAAGTGTCTGAAGAGAACTACAGTGTTCATATAAATAGAATGGAGTCGAAATAGAAGACGGAAAAGTATGGTACACAGGCAATGGGGGTGGGGATGGGGTGGGGCAGCACTATGGCTTGTGACCTTAAAAGCTCAGATAATGCCTAATCTATATATTCATATGCTAATTGTACTTGGAGGTGGGACTTTTGGGAGGTATATTAGTGGCTTTTCTAGTTGCTCTGTTGACATACCTGGCAAGAGATTTAAGTATGAGGGTTGGTTTTGATTATCAACTTGACACAATTGCTGGGAAAGGAAATCTCCATGTGGGATTATCATGATGAGACTGGCCCATTGATACGTCTGTGGAGGGGTTATCTTCTTCACATTGAGGTGGGTAGAATCCTAAAAAATGGATTTTTTGAACTGTGGAAGAGTCAGGGAAAGGAACCAACACACCTGGGAACTATTATGCACTAATTCAGCGCTTTCTGCTCTCGACTTGAATGTGACCAGTTGCTTCAAGTTCCTGTAGCCTTGACTTCCACACAATGAGTACCTGTCCTGAAATCATGAGCCACACGAACCTTTCTTCCTTAAGTTGCTTTAGTCTGGGCATTTTATCCCAGCAACAGGAAATGAAACAGGATTTATCGTAGCTCACAATTTGAGGGTCTACCATGGCAGGGACAGCATGGAGACAGGAGCCTGAGGTGGCCACTTCCATCACCTCAGGAGTCAGGCAAGAGGGATGAACACTGTTACTCAGCCAGCTGTCTCCTCTATTTCTTCAAGTCTGTCCTGGGGTTCTTCAAGCCAGGGAGGTTAACTCCCAATCCAGTTATGCTGACAATGAGGATCAGCCACCACAGGAGGTGTGTGTCCCCTGATGGCAGTATTGGGTTCAGTGCAGAGAAAACCAACCACATAAACAAGTGATTTTTCAAACCGAGGAGCACACGAATTTAAAACCAGACTTGTTGAGGAAGCCTGAAGTGACCTGGGAATTACCCTGAGATGCTGGGACACTGCTCTTTGCCTTCCTGGCTCATTTCAGCCCTTGCCATTTCTGCGTTTGCAGACTCAACTAAAAGATTAAACATACGTGGTAAAAACCCACATCTGTACCAAATGAGAACAGATGGCTTTTCTCATCATCTCCCTAACAATACGGTACTATAACATTTACAAAACATTCATATTGTGTCAGATGTTACAAGTAATCTAGAGATGATTTAAAATATGCAGAAGGGGATGGAGAGATGCTTCAGCAGGTACAGCGCCCGGTCCACAGGCATGTCCAGACTTCAGATGCCCAGAAGTCAATTCTGGGTGGGATGATGACCTGTCTGTGACTCTCCCGCCTGGAAGACCAGCTGGCTAGTCCACGAGATGACCCTGCAAGCTCCTGGTTCAGCTGAGAAACCCCGCCTCTCTGATAGGAAGCTTTTGACACCAGTCTCAGGTCTGCATGCGCACACATGGGCACGTGCACACACAAACAGGTGCACGCAAACGGACACACAGGCATGCACACCATATATAGATATAGAAAAAACCCGAGTATACACAGGAAGTTATGCACAGGCTTATGTTGGGATAAAATGCCATTTGACGGAATGTGAGCATCCACAGATCTCGGTATCCTGGGGACAGAAACTAGTTTTGAACACAAATGAGCTGCTGCTGGAAACTGGGGACTGCCCTAGCTGCTCACTGGTCCCCTGCTTGATGGGAAAGGTCCCGAAAGATGAAGAGTCGGTGGGGAGGGTGTGCACCCAGGATACAAATAGGCAACCCTTGGTCATTGGAGACCCCGCCATCCAATATGGCGGGTGACGGATTACAAGACCAGATTGGAGGTCAGTCAGCGCCCGGTGACCTTCCAGGAGACACCGTGCCCTTTCTCACAGAGAATTCATCTGCGCGGGGTTTGAAATGACACATGTACAACAAATCCCACCACATTATCCTGAGATCTGTCTTAAGCAATTCGTAAACATAATGGGCTTATGACGGCTTACAGAAATGTGCTCAGGAATAGAGCTGAGGACAATCTGTGAATGCATAAATAGCCAACTCCTTAAATAGGCTGGCGGCACCCCGAGGAGGAAGAGGACTAGGCAGAAATCCAGATCTGTGTGCACCGTGCCCACGGACACCACACAGAACAGTGCCCCCCTCGTGGGATGGATAATAACAGCACTTCTGGAGCACCCTTCCTCATCTGATGAAGACAGTGCTCAGTTACTCCTGCAAGAGAAGCTTGGGTTTTCGCCAGCAATAAGAACTGGGAAGGGATAAGTCCCAGGATCAGGTTCTACCACCTTCCATGACGCAAGATCAGGCCATGTGACGTGGACCTATGAACTGAGACTACGCAGTCTGGACTGAGGAGGCAGAGTTGAGGGAGGATATAAGGGAGTGTGCTCGGGGGCTGGGGGGAGAAAGGGAAGAAAAGAGAGATATGCAGAAAGAAAGGTTCCTGAATAAACTGAGAAGAACACTGTGGTGTCGCTCCTTTCTGCGGGACAGAGACGGAGGCGATGTGAAGGACGGACAAGCTCAAAGCAGTAGCCAGTTAAATGTTCCCTCTATGCATATGGAGAACGTCACACAGAACACAAAATAGGATCCGGAGATCCAATCGGATGCAGGGAATACAGATAGAGTTTTGATGTACAAGGGAAGTAAGTTTGGTGGTTGTGTAGCTTAATGGAGCACGGGGACTCAGGGGCGTCTCCATTTGAGGGCGCTAGACTCCTTTCTCAGTGTTACATAGCTTTCGACTTGGCGTACTTATGAACAGGACTGCAGATGTATACTTTCATTTTAGAAATGAGATTTATTTTAACATTTCGTATAAATAGGGTTTTGGTTCATTCAAAATAAACCAACCAACAAAACTGAATGCCTGGGATTGTTGCTGTCCCCTTTGGCACAACTTACAAATAACTAGGCCCACAGGGCTCTCTCCATGAGGCTGCTGTGTCTTTATTTCTATTCTGGGGACCTTTAAGGCTAGCCCACTTTGCTTACAACAGTCTGTGGGTTCTGGAAGCTGGCGGGCACCAGAGTGCTCGAGTTACGGTCTCTGATCGTCTGGTGTGTTTTGGATGGCAAGGACCAGCCCAAGACCAACAAACTGATCTTAAAATGGCTTTCTTTTCGAGAAGTCTACTTTTACAACACTATTTTTTTCCCTCAAATGAACAGGAGGTTGTCCATCCCAAACCACTTTACATGTTGATTGGCCCTTTTTACAAAGATTTTTTTACTTCAAAGTGATCATGTGTGTCTTACGTTCTAGCCTCAGAGTAAAACTGTTTGTGGCTTCCCTGGTTCTCTTTATAATTTCTTACTGCCCTGAATAATTTCAAGAAGAAATTGGACTAGACCAGTCACGAGTTTCTGAAACACATTTTAATCAATAAATAGGAATATTTGTCAACCACTTATTAGGAGGGGAAAACAGGAATGTAGAAAGAATTCCAAAGAAAACGACACCTTGAAAAGAGGAAAGTGCCAAGACCTTTGCCTAAAGTGTCATTTGTAGAACCAGAGGTAACCGAAGATTATTCAGAAAAAAAACCTTGGAATATTTGACAGAATTCCAGATGTATTTGAAGTACAAAAACATTATTCTGAATACAACGTGGGATGGGTTACTCTTCAGCACCTGTGTGGATGATCGGGCAAGTCAGTGAATAATGAATGAATACATTGTAGCACGCCGGAGGACATGGTTATTTAATTCACATTTGGGGCCAAGTTTACCCCCCACCACTACCCCTGCCTTGCTATCCGTTCCTCTGCTCTACACCACAAGGGAGCACGGTTCCCAGGGCCTCACTAGCTGGCTTTCAGGCACCCTGGAATGGTAAGGCGCTGGTGGATATGGGCACAGGCCTGGGGAGGTCTGGGGGTATCTTGGTGCCTGACTCAGTTCTGGCTTGGTTTCCATGTCAGACAGTGGCTTGTCCTGGGCATGGCTGCAATCACCATATCCCTCTATGGTTTTAGCTTCTAGAAGGCTGCCCTGCCACACTTTTTTCTGATGACAAGGGAACTGAACTCTTCAGCCCCATGGTGGCAGGTGAGGTAACAGATTTTTACTGCTTGGCTCTCTTAATTACCCACTTAAGTGAATTCCCTGTGTCGACCCTTCTGTACCGGTACCCTAGAATGGCTTGTTTTCTGGATTGGGTCCTATATACTAGAGTATTAACTGTCTTCCCTCAGCTACCTGGGAAGGTTTGCTTAAGAACTTGTTCAAAGCCACTGAAAACAAACACTCCACTCAACAGCCACCTTTTCCAATGGAGGCTGGCGAGTGTCTCAGCCGTATTCTCTCATCAAGAGCTGGAATTCTCTTTGCCAAGTTCAACTAAGACTCTGACTTTCCATTCCTGTCATCACCAAAGTCTCAATGTCTTCTCCAGAGGCCATGCTCACAGTATGCGCTCAAGGAGATGACAGGGAAAAAAAAATAGAAACAGGAAATTAACTTTAAAGGAAAAGTGTGAAGTCATCAGATGAACAAAGTTATTAAACAAACAAAAAAAATCTGGAAACCCAGAATTATCAGACATCACCAGAGAACTCCCTCCCTGAATCAATATACTTTCCTGAAATTAAATCTCCTTAACATTTCTGGATATTTTGAGAGCATCAAAACAAAAATAAAATAAAAGCTGGATTCATCAGTGAATGACAGCAGGTTCTCAGTTGGAGGCTGGTCAACGGCCAAAGTAGAGCTCTTTGGTGAGCATGGACACCATACATGGAATCTGCTTCTTCTCATTGAAGCGGGGGTCATCAGACTGGGACTCGAAGTGTCTGGCCACCCTGTCGTTCACCCTGGTCAGGATCTGCATGATCTCCAGGTCCTTGCCATGCTCATTCAGGATGGAGCAGAGGGCCTGCACAAACCAGGAGCCCTTTCCTGGGTTCCTCCACGAATAATAGCCTTTGGTCGGGGGCGGGGGGGAGGGGCGGAAGGGGGAGAGGGGAGGGGTAGGGAAGAAGGAGGGAGGGGAAGGGGGAGGAGGAAGGAGAGAGGGGGAGGGGGGAAGAGGGGAGGCAGGGGCAGTGAAGGAGGGAGGTGGCAAGAAAAGGGAGGGGGAAGGGAGGGAGAGGGAAGGGGCAGGGAGGAGGGAGGAGGGAGAGGGAGAGGGAGAGGGAGAAGGAGGGAGGGAGGGAGGGAGGGAGAGAGAGAGAGAGAGAGAGAGAGAGAGAGAGAGAGAGAGAGACATTCATTAGCCATCCCTGAGAGCAGTATAAATGTCTGGAGATCACCTGCCTCTCTTCTGTGTCAAAGTACGGATGAGAAGGAGGCCCTGTCAAAAGCACACATCTTAGGTGTGAGGAAGCACTCTATAAAGATGCTCAGAATGCTTTGGGTGCTCCAGCACGTAAACTTAGTAACAATGATGTCACCAGAGACCAATGATGGCAGACGGTTGCCAGAGGATCTGCATCTGGGAAACCTGAGATTCCTAACAGAGAGAGGTATGTGGAGAGTCCCCTAGGGAGGGGAGCAAACGTAATAGCTTTGTGTCACCTCGCCACCCTTCTGAAGTGAGTGCTTCTTTCTAGCCCAGGCCCAGAGAACAGAGTTAGAAAAGCTGCAGAGATTTTCCGGGTATGTTTACTGTCAGGAGACACAGAATGAGGGGTGGAACCTGCTGAGAGAGGTAGAGGCAGGTGTTGCTGGTGGCTTCCGGGGCAGAGGCAGGAGAGGCACCTGATCTAGGATAGCAGGTGTTGTTAGACAAGAGGTGTGCTTCTCACGGGCCATACACGATGTCACCCGACCCTAATGTCTTACAAGGGCGAGAAAGCTCAGCAGACCTAGGTGCTGAGGAAGGAATGGCTGACACGGGAGGAGGAGCAGGTCCCAGGGAGCCCAGTGAGGACTCACAACAGCAGCCAGCTTTACTCCTCACAATGCAGAGGTCCCCTACATTGCGATCCCTGACTGTCTCCCTGCCATCATTGACTCTGAGGGAATCTAAAACTGTGGCCTGCAATTGGGAAAGCCAGGCAGAAGATTGGGAGACAAAGCTGGGGGAGAACTCACATCTACGTGACCATTGACTTACCCAGGAACCCCTGAAGGACAGAGGTGGGAAGACACCAGCCTAGAGAGACAGAGAGCCTATGTCCAGCCTCGCCAGGCCACCATGTTGAACGGGATCTACAAGCCACAGCAATGCATGTGGAGCCTCATTCACCATTTTGGCATAGACATTTTGGTGAAGGGATTGCCTTTTAGAGGTGGTCTCCCTGCTGTCTGATGTCTTCCTCTAAGCAGCAAAGCAGAAGGCCCCAGGACACTTCACCCAGGGAGAGGGGAGAGTGCGTGGCTCTCGGCTCAAGGCAGCAAGAGCCAACAGAGGCTGCATTCAGCTCACATGATTAGCTGCACAGCTGCTGTACCCTGCTGAGAGGTCCGGACGCAGGAGGGTGAGAGCTGGACCAACCTTGCCTGCATCCTTGCCACCTACTTATGTCACAAGGGTTTGGTCAGCAGTGGCACACAGTAGGCTAGCGTGTCCTCAGATTCTTGTCTGCAGTGCACGCACTAGCAGTCACCAGCCCACGCCAGGGGCTGATGGGCACTTAGTCACACAACAACAGGGTGTCATTCGACCCAGTGGCCTGGTGGGCTATGCATATGGATATGTATGGATGTGCACTACCATCTCCCCGGGTTTGTGCGTGTTCACCTCTGACCTCTAGGGTCCCCGAGGGTGACTGTCTGAACAGTGCTGATACCATCCTGTGACTCCTCACCCGGAAACGGTTTCCTCGTATTTCTTTATCAGGGCAAACTTCAGGCTGCTTGGCAGCACACACAGTCCAAGATAACAGGCTCCTTTTTACACTGTTAAGGAATATGTGCTGGCCTTTCTATGTGCTGTCACGTGTTGAGCTATGGACCAAACTGTGCCCCATCCCCACCCTCAAGTGTACTCGTGGAAGACCTAGTCTCCAGTATGACTGCCTTCACGGACTTAAGTTAGCGAGGTCAGAGGGGTAGGTCCCGAATGTAGCAGGATTAGTGTCTATATGAGAAGATAGATGAGAACACTCCCTCTATTTTTCTCCCTGTGTTTTCTCTGTAATGTGAGGACAGAGGAAGAAGGCAGCCATTTACTGAGAAGGAAGAGAGTCCTCTTCTGAGACCAGTTAGCTGAGAAGCAGATGTCTGTTGGCCTAAGACACGACACACCTGTGATCCACTCAGTCTTGTCCAGCAAGTGCATGGGGCATGAGACCTAGTCCAGACTGATGACTGAATTCAGGGGTCAGTCACGACAGTAATTTTTAAAGAAAGCTTTCTTATTGGCCCCTAGAGAGGAGTTTGCCTTCCTCCCTGAGCTCCTCCAGACCTGAGCAGCAACAGCACCATACTGGCTTCATTCACACTGGTGTCTGCCAAGTTTTGCGCTGCCAACCTCCCAAGAGCAGGAAGACCAAAGTACTTTCTACCCTATTCAGGGCGTAAACGTGTGGCTTTACCATACTCACAGAACCCATCTAGAGCCTGCCAGAGCCGGTTTTGTTTTGTTTTTCCGGATACACTGACTCATTTACTGGAACTAATACCTCCACACCAAGCCTTTGCAGAAGACCTAAAGCTGGGGGAATTCTCACTGAACGAGGGGTCTATGCCCAACAAAGGAAAGGTTTGTACTCAACAGACTCAGGCCAGCACAGGGCTTGGTAAACAAGAAACCACACTCGTTCCTGGCATTGCGTGATACCTGCCCTGGCCACAGCCTAAAGGATCCCCATCTATGATGCAATGCAGAGCCTGGGCACTGAAATTTGACCCTCAACGCATTTCTGAAGCTCATCCAAGCTCAATTGATTTTTCAACTGCAAAAGCAACCATGGTTTTCTCCCCCATCACCTACACAATTATTATAAGGATGATGGGAGAGATAGTTATAATTATTTAAAAATGACATAATTTTTATAGCTATAAAGTATAATTATTGTGAAAGTCTTGCCATGACTGTTAATCTTAGTAAAACAAAGGGGGAGAATTCGTTTTCTCAGGGAGAGGAATGCATTCCGTGGCAGGTAGAGGCATTCCGAAGACAGGCATACTCAAATCTGGAATTTTTAGACACCGTTAAAATTAGAGACTCCTGAGGGGGAAATGGTTCTGGATTTCCAGGTAGACCCAGCCCCAGAGAGGAGAGGGGGATGAGGGAGAACTGGGTTTGCGGGGTTGACAGGGAAGAGACCGAGAGAGCAAGGAAGGGGTTTCAATGAGGAAGGGGCACAGGACAAGAGAGCTAGGAGATCTAAGAAGCTAGGAAAAAGAGGAGACAGATTTCCCAATGAGCTTTCAGCAGAGAGGCTGCCCTGCTGTTTCCTCTGGGATTCTGGTCTCTAGACCACCACAAAGATGACATGTTTGTGTGACTTGGGCCACTCTGTCTGTAGGGTAGACTGGGCATCTATTGTCTTCAATGCTTGGGCATGAGTACAAGTCCTCAGACTTTAGAATGACTGCATCGGTTTTGCTGCTTGAAAAGTGTTTTGTTTTGTTTTTTCTCTTCTCTTCTCTGTGTGTTGTATGTATGTGTGCATGCGTGTGTATGTGCTTGTGCACAGCTGGGCGCAGGGACCTGTGTCCATGTTCGGGGTCTTCCTGAACTGATCTTCACTTTAGTTTTTTGAGACAGAGTCTGTCTGTGAATTTGGAGCTTGCCAACCCAAGTTGAGCAGCAGGCCAGGGAGCCTCCAGGATCCTGCTTCATCTAAACACCCAGCGCTGGGGTTACAGGCACACATCTTACATAGATGCTGGGAACTCAGTCTTGGGTCCTCATGCTTGAACTGCAAGTAGCTTACCCACAGAGCCAAGTCCCCTTGGCTGAGCATTTCTAGCAAGGAAATATGACATCCGAAATGCTCCGGAATCGAAACTATTGAGTGGGATTCTGACAGTCAGTTTTAAATAAATCCTGAAACGGTTTGAGTAAGGGGTGCTAAAAATTGTAGCAACAGGAGACTGATACTGCCCTCACACCTGCATGCTGACGGAGAAACATGGATCGGTAAGGTCAGCAGACAGTGGACAGGGTACCTGGAACCGTGGAGTAAGCAAAGAGAAAGTCAGCTTCCACCGGGATCTTGTAGCGGGGATTAGCGTCGGTGTCGTTGATAGGCCCCGAGTCAGCCTGGATCCCGTCATCCAGCTCCGTCCCTCGGCACGCCTAGAACATATCAAAGTCGAGATCAATGGACTGGAACGGAAACTGCTCGTGCTGTTCTCTGCTGTGCCCCAGGAGCCCTGCCTGGCACACAGGGAGCTCAGTGGCCAGCAGATGGGGAGATAAAGCCTTACAGAAATACAGCAAGTGCCCATGCCAACTATTTCTGGGCAGGAAGCCCCGGCCCCCAGTTTGCATACCCCCGGGGAAACAGTGCAGAGATTTGTACAGATAACACCGCCCCAGGGCTCAGTTAACCTAACCCCCACGAAGTCCCACTGGCCTTCAAAAGCACCTGGATGAAGAAGAGCTTGGGTTTCTCTAGCAGGGTTTTGCATCGGTCTCCCCTAAAATGAGCTGTCAGATCCTTTATCGGTGTCACGCCGTCTTTCCCATAAATCAGATTCTCTTCTCCGTGGCTCAGCAGGACGCAGGCGAAGCAGGCTGAGTTGCTGTGGTCCTCTTCAGAGGCTGTAAGGTAGAAATCAACCCTGACTGTTCAGGGGTGGGCTCCAGAAACACCATCAGTCGTATGGGGCCCTTTCAGAGCACTGGGCTTGGCCACCTCTTCTCAGAGCCTATGGACCGGCCAGGGAGAATTCTAGAATTTCTTTCAGATGGAACCCAGGCACCACGACAGCCACTAGAGGACACTGGGGCTGGTTCTGCACTAGCAGAGTTAACCTCCATTTTCTTCTCTATAAAGAGGTGTTTGCAGTACCTGTTAAATACACACACACACACACACACACACACACACACACACACACACACACACACACACACACGAGACAGAACTTGCTTTGAAGGCCAGGCTGGTCTCGAACTCAGCCTGCCTCCGCTCCTTGAGTGCTGGGATTAAAAGTGTGCTCTACCGGGCTGGAGAAATGGCTCAGTGATTAAGAGCACCACCACGTGATCTTCCAGAGGTCCTGAGTTCAATCCCCAGCAACCAAATGATGGCTCACAACCATCTGTAGTGGGATCTGATGCCCTCTTCTGGTGTGTCTGAAGACAGCGACAATGTACTCACATATATAAACAAATAAATCTTAAAAAAAAAAAAAAAGTGTGCTCTACCACACCCAGCAAGTGAGAGAGATACATAGGAAGCATTTGTTGAAGAAAAGAAAATGTTAGGCTGAGAGGAATAAGCTGGTCACAAAAAAGGGCAAATAGTGTAAGATTTCACTCTGCTGAGATAGAAAACAAGTTCATGGAGGAAAAGTAGAAGTGGGGGTTTGGGAGGGAGGTGTTGGCGGAGGGGGAAGGGAAACAGTGAGTGGTCAGAAGATAGGTCGGTTTGGTTATGGAAGATGAAGAGAATTCTAACAAGGTGAGCTTGTTTAACTCCGCTGAACTGTTCTCTTTGGAATGATTAAGACGGGCTTTGTATTACACGTAACTTATCACAACAGGAAACCAAATGCACACAGGAAGGACCCTAACTCAGCACGCCATGGACACACATGCACATCTACGTCTACTGTTGCATGAGTCACAGTAGCTAGGGTGGACAGAACGGGCCATCAATGGAAAGTAGGTACGGGAGCGTGATCCTTCGTACAACAGAGTTTTGTGCGGCCATAAAAGAAACTGCAATCATGACACCGTCGGGGAAACCGACAGAACTGGAAATGGTGTGTTAGGGGAACTGGCTAGTTCAAACCCATGTATCCTCTTGTGTGCAGATCCTGGTTGTAGAGGTGTGCAAGCGTTGAGTGTGTGCATGTTGGTTATGGAACTTGAAAGGGATCAGGAGATGGGGCAGAGACATTAATGGGGTTGGGTGAGTGTGTATAATACAGAAGCAGGAGGGGAGACAGCAGAGAGGGGCAGCAGGACGGTGGAGCAGAGTGGGGGTCGGGAGTGAGAACAAAGCACCACGACACAGAGATGTGAAACCCATTACCCTGCATGTCAACTAGAAAGTTAACAGGGAAAAGTACCAGATGGCTGTCACTCCAGGGATTAGGAGAGGAGAATCGAGGAGAACACAGCTGACTGGTCTGACTGCAGCCTGTTTACTGCTGTGACACTAACCGATCTACTAACTGATACCATAAAAAGCCATTTCGGGCATACCTCTGTGTGCTGGGGCTTTATGTATACAATATACAGGGACTTTATGTGATTTGTATTAATATGTAACTCTGTGCATATGTGTGTGTGTGTGTGTGTGTGTGTGTGTGTGAGTGTGTGTATGTGTGTGTGCGTGTGCATGTGTTTTCAGGTGCCTGCAGAAGCCAGAAGAGGGCATCTGGTCCTCTGGTGCTGGAGTTATGGGTGGGTGGTTGCGAACCTTCCAACATGGGGGCTGAGAATAGAACTCAGACCTCTGTAAGAGCATTCAGTTCACACTCTTAATCTGTGAGCCCTCTCCTGGGGCCCAGGAAGTCAACTAAAAGGCCAAAGGGCATACGAGGTCTTCCTGTTTAGATCTGTGGTTAAGGAAAGCTGAGCCCCTGCTGTCTGCAGGTCGGTGTCTGGTGAGCGGTGGGATTCTACTTTTGCCTCAGGTGGGACAGTACCCCAGTGGCATCCTTTAAGGCACATCCAACTGTGGGCAGCCTGCACCATAGCACAGCTATGACTCAGGCTCACTACAAAGTGGGAAACTTACCTAAGTCTTCTCGGATTGACTTTGCAACTCTGCACAGTGCACGAGCATGAAGACATCAGTTAATGTCAAGGTTGGATAGGCCTGGTATACAGTAAACACACGTCTCCGGGAGGTGGGCATAGCTCCTGGAGTCTGGTCTGGTCCCTAATTTACTCTCCAGTCTCTCTCTCGCCCTGTCCAAAGTCCATCCACACGATTACAATGGGGTCTGCCTACGGCCGACATTCTGGAGCCCAGACCCTGTTCCTCTAGGTGCCGGGGTAGGCCGGGCCAGGACGGCCCGCACTCACCTCGTCTAAGCAGATCCTGCATCTTTGCGCAAGAGCAGTCATTATAGACAGTCACTTCAAAACCCAGGCTTCGGAAGCACTTGAAGAGGGCCTCTGCGTCTTTGTCCGTCCCATTCCGGACGTCCATACCTGTGGGGGTGAGGCAAGGAGTGGGGTGAGCAATGCTGAGAACAGACTCTAGGCAGACCAGGTGCTGTGTGGGCTCCAGGAACAAAAACCCCTGAAGCAGAAGCACCTTTCAGGGTTACAGCTTAACCGCACACGGGAGAGACAGACTAGAGGCGAACTCCCAAGGACCCAGCCTCCACACAAGTGAGCGTCCTCGTGGTCTCGGGATGGCCAGTACTGGCTGCCAATGTCACATGATCTAGAACCACCCAAGAAAAAAGGCCATTTTATCCCAGCAACAGGACAGTAACTCAGACAGGCTCCTACATACACGGCAGGGTCTCAGACTGAGAATTCTCTGCACCTCTCTCTCCTGGACATGGAGAGCCTGGCACAGCTCTCTCTGAGGAATGTCTGTGGAGAAAGTGGGAGAGTCAGGAGAGGCTAGCCCTGCCCCGCACCCACCTGTCGCTTTGTCGAAGTTCTTGTTATTTATGATGATACATTTGCCCATCTTCTCGAAGTCCATACGGTACAGGTAAGTGGGCACGCGGTCCCGGGTGGTACTGACGGGGCACATAGAGGCATTTTTCTTCTTCTTCCTTGGGTTACAGAAAGTCAGTTAGAGGCTGTGGAAGCAGTCTGGGCAGCTGTGTACTCAGGGAAGCCACGGTATTTGTGAAACGAAGAGCCAAGGTGGGCAGACAGATGCTTCTGTTTAACTGTCATGTTTAAATGGAATAAGACTGCAGGGTAAATTTCAACAGACGTCAGAAAATGCAAATCCCAGTCACGATGTGCTGGCGCAGTTCGCTTCCCAGAGTGGCCACACTGAGAGAAATGGACGGCTCAGTGTCTGCCGTGAACTTGTCGGGCTGGTGGGGATCTATTGGGGTGTCCACTGTGTAAGGCTGGCAGAACACGCTAAGCTTACACAAACATGCTAAGTTTACACAAACACAAGCCGCACGGCAGAACAACTGCCTCGGGTCAGGCAAAGGTTTAGTAGAAGACAGGGCTACACTGTTCATCACATCCCGGATAGGGAATACACCCTCCCCGCCAGTCCTATCTACAGTAAGTGGCTGAACCAAGGAATATTCACGTAACAGGTAAAACAGAGACTGGATGAACCAAGACAGCATGAAGCACATGCATGAACATTACAAACAGAACCCAGCAAAGAGCTGATATACAAACGACTACACGCAGACTTAGGTGCCTCACGCTAAAAGTCTGGAGAAACCAGAGCAATGCCAACCCTATTCCTTTTTCCTTTATTTAAAACAAACAAACAAAAAAAGATGCGGTGTGTTTGAAGACAGCTACAGTGTCCTCACTCACATGAAATAAATAAATCTTTAAAAAATGCGTGATATGTGTATGTATGTGGTGCATACATGTGTGCATGCATGCGTTTGAGCATGTTCACCCGTGTGTACCCATGGATACCATCGACATTAGGTAAGTCCTCTGTGTTGCTTTTCACCCTTAAACCTTAAAGGCAGGTTCTCTCTATGAACACGGAGCCTGCTGTTTCAGCTGGACTGGCCCACAGTGAGCCACCCTGTATTCACCCGTCTCAACCGCCCACAGTGCCTGGGTTGAAGGCGCTTGCTGCCGTGTCTAACTTTTATGTGGGTGCTGGGACCTTGCTGCCGTGTCTAACTTTTATGTGGGTGCTGGGACCAGAGCTCAGATCCTTAGGCTGGCAAGCAAGCGCTTTACCCACCGAGCCACCTCTCCCACCCCGACACGTTTTGTATGGATTGGTGATGGTTACAGACATACGTCGGCAAAAATTCCCAGGTGCACATACCTTCTCTATGGATGGACATTTTAATGGCACTTAAATGGGGGCGGGGAGCACTGATTTTTAAAAGAACATTAACTTTTCCCCATTCCCCCAAACACCTACGGTACTGTTGAGCAAAGGCACACAGGGGCTTCACGGGATCAGGGCGCATTCCCAAGGCCAAGGGCACGTTCAGATCTGGCTGGGATGAGCCTCTCGGGGAGCCAGTCTCCTGGTGCGTGCTTCCTCCACATAGCACCTTGTTTGAACAAACACTGCCTTTGATACTGAAATCTAGGGTGGGCAGGGCTCTCTCACCTCTCCACTTGAATTGGGGAAGCTGGTGCACAATCCTTAAACAGGTCCCTGACCCTCTAACCCTCCACAAAGGCGGCTCTGGGCTGGCATTAGCTGGCATTCTCTGTGAGGCCTTGGAAAGAGCCAGGATGTGTAGAAAATGAGAGAAAACCTAAGGCGGGCAGGAAACTCAGCACTTCAGCTTCATTTTAGGGCACAACCCCTGAAGGCCATCGGTGGGCTGTGAGGTGGCAGGATGCCCCCAGGCTGGAGAACACTTTACTCAGGACACCCTTACGAGGCACAATTCAACTTCCACCTTCCCTGGTGAGAATTCCACGGTGAGGGGCTAGCCAGGTGGCTCAGTGGCGTGACCTGAGTTTCATCCCTGGACTCCAAGTGATGGAAGGTAAAAATCCAACTCTAGCAAGACATCCTCTGATCTCTACACGCATGTCACGGGCATGTGTATGCATGTACTCACACTCGCCCCTCCGCCAACAACTCCCCAACACCCCCCAATATGTTAAACGCATTTAAAACCCCTGCAATTTCTAGGATGACAGCCACGCCTCAGACAGGCTGTAGCTCTTATGTCATTAAGATCCCCAGGAATGTGCAAAACAAAACAAAACCAGCAAGAGTCTTTTGTAAGAAAAAAAAAGGGCTGGAGAAAATGTCTCATGGGAAATCAAAGGCCCCTGCTTCCATAAGAACAGAACCTGGAACATTACCTCGCCACTTAATAAAATAGTTAATTAATTCATTCGGTTAAAAAAAAAAAAGGAACGAGAGCTGGGGAGTAGAGGCACACAAACTTAACCACAGTAACACAGGTTACAAAAAGCACCTACGAACTGAGTTACAGTGAGGTACAGTCTAATCCCTGGCAAGTAACTCAGAAGGAAGGTGGGGACAGTTTCCCTTCCCAAACTTGCTCCTACACCGAACTCCTCAAAACATTTAAAAATTACACTGTGTGTGTGTGTGTGTGTGTGTGTGTGTGTGTGTGTGTGTATGCACGTATGCCATGGCATACGTGTGGAGGTCAGGGGACAATGCGTAGGAATTGCTCCCCTCCTCCCACCAGTGTTTCTGGAGGATCCAGCTGGGGCCGTCAGGCTCCGTGGCAAGCACCTTCACCCCCTGCGACATCCCATCAACCACGAACTGTTTATTTTGCAGAACGAGCCTAAATCTCTTCCTCTTGCAGATTTGGGTCAGCCAGAATTAATCATTCCTTGTAGCTCGGATAGTTTTCTGTTAAAGCCAGATCTGCCCGGGCCACAGACGTACACCAGAGGGTGATTATCCATTCAACTCCATTACATCTACTTTCTAAATAGAGCCAGCTCTGTGCGAGCAAACACCTGAATCAGCTCACAGCGCAGGGCAGAGCAATGGCGAAGCAGGAAGTGCATCTGGAGGGGCATCGAAGGTGAACCAGGAGAAAGAGGGGGACGGAGGGACGCTCAGGGGCCACCTGTACACAGGACATCTGCACGAATGCGTCTGAGAATGTCACCTGTCATCTCAGAGCACCCACCCTCTTTTCTGGGTTTTTCTCCCTTTCACGCCCACCCACTATCCCTTCAAAACGATAGCTGCCGTATTCGTACAAATTAATTTCTCAGCTGTCCCCCTGGCCATTTAGTGAAGGTCACAGTGTCAGTCTCCCACAAGTGGTTAAATGAGAATGTTTTGGTGACCATGTTTCCACGTGTGGCCTGGGAGGTCCAGCTAACGGGCAGGCAGAGGGAGTGAGCCAAGCCAGAGGAAGGGAGAGCAAAGGTGAGGACAGGGAGGACCATGGGTGACATGTAAGCCCAAGGCTCCTACTGCTTCCGTGTTCCCCAAAAATAGTGACCGGGGGCTGTAGAGATGCTCAGTGGTTAGCAGTGCCTGCTGTTCCACAGGACTCAACTTTGGTTCCCAACACCCATCTGTGACTTCTGTTCCAGGGAATCCGACGCCCTCTTCTGGACTACACTATGCAGTGCACATGCGTAACCACAGAGACACGCATACACACGTACACATAAATAAAAACAGGAAGAAAATTTAAAGATGAGTCAGGTCTCAGCATGTAGTACAAAACTCCACCCTAGGCTTCTAAGGCCCCCGTGGTTTTGTTTCTGGTCTGATCCTGTTTGGAGCCCTCCTCCACAGGCTGAGGCATGCTCTGACAGCTCGTGAGGCTCTTGGAGCACAGTGGGCTCGTGCCTTGTCCTGCTGCCCATCAGTCTTGTGCCTCTGCACACAGCAATCCTGACAGCTGGCCACAACCCAAGTCACACCATGTCCCTATCTGAGGCCTTGTTACCTCCTCATTGGCCACTAGGTTCTGGACACCCGCTCCTGCGCTCTTCCTCCGGGAGAGTTTTAAACAGTTAAGACCAAACAAAAGCTAAATCCAGCTGTGTCCGTTCCCTGCCCAGAGCTACCCAGTGTGTTTCCGTTGCTGAGAAAGATGCCAACGTCCTGGCCACCACTTCGTGCATGGCCGCATCCCTCCACTTTTCCTTTCTCTCGATCATCCCACCGGAGACAACCATGAACCGGTCTATCCTGTGCTCACCACAGGTCCTTGCTGTCACTCTTTCCTTTGCATCTTGTGGTGCCGCAGCTCACACACTACCTCCCTTCGGTTCACTGGGGGTTGGGGGGTCTCCACCCCTTTTCACCACCAGTCTGGGTCTTGTCTCTGATTTACAGTGTGCATCACATGTCACCTGACCTCAGTAACAGAGTAACCATCTGTCCTGCTAGAGGGCAAACCCGTTTTCCTTTCCCGCTCTCCCAACCCCACCTCTCCCTGGATTCTACATCGCCCTATGCTGTCTAGGCTGGTCCTGAACTCCTGGACACATCCCAGCACCTGGCTTAGGGTAAACCAGGACTTGCAAATGCCCAGTGCTTGACTAGACTAGGCGAGCACCCCATTCACCCGTGGGTGAGCTGAGGGAGTGGCACTCAGAGCTCTCCACCCCGGTGTTACATGTCCAAAGGAAACTGACTTCAGAGATGGGAGTGCTCCAGAGGCTATAGAATGCCAGAGGCGGCTGTTTTTCCTGGGCCTTTCCTCTGTGTTTGGAGTCTCACCACTTGGAAAGGTTTTCTTCTGACTGTGATTTCTCCTCACCCCTTTTCTCCTCTCATTTCCACTTTTTCACCTACGGGGTAGGAGGTCAAAAGAACCACCAGGTATTGCAGCCATCTTTACCTGGCGTGCAGCCAGCAGGGCGGGCACGGGTCGGTCCACCAGCTGGCTCAACCTCAAAGGGGGGATTTTTAAAAAATGATTTCTATGTGTACGGGCGTTTTTTCCCCCTGCGTGTATGTCTGTGCAGTACATATGTGGAGTGTCTGTGGGGGCCATAAGAGGGCACCGGATTCCCTGGAATTGGAGTTACAGATGTTGTGAGCTGCCCGTGCACACTGAGAAGGAAACCCAGGTCCTCTGGAAGAGCACGCGGTGCTCTTAACTGCGGAGCCACGGTTCCATCTCCACAGTCACACTCTCTGCAGAGAACAGTGCTCCCGTGGGGACCAGGTCCAGCAAGAGGCGGCCAGCGTGGATCGAAACAGAAGCATGGAGCCATGAGACCAAGAAAGAGAGGAGAACAGAATCCTTTAGATTGGTTTGTTCACATCTACATAGGCAGTCTTGAAGATGGCGTTACAGAAAAACCCATAGATTCTGGAGTCACACTGCTGGTTTGAGTCCCCGAGATACCACGGAGGTGGTGTGATCACGGGCCCAAGTTGCTTCGCTCCTTCCTTTGTGAAGAGAACCAAACAGCATCTAGCTCAGAGCTCACAGACAAGTCAACGTTCATAAGACACAGAAAGTGTGGTAGGCAGTTACAGGTAAATAAACGTCACGGTCATTTTTGAGTTTCTATGGTTTATCACTAGAAGGGCCTACCTGTGCTGTGGCATCAAGATAAGACAGAGAGGGAAGACACTGTCCACGTTCCTGGTGGCCATCCTCACTCTCTTGTGGGACAGAACACCGGTGTGCTGCTCTATAGCTCACCTCTTCACACGGACCCCAGCTTGCACCCCATCCCTCTGGTAGCAAGGCTGCCTGGGAGGGGTCTCTCTGCACTGGCGTAGGTGAGATTCACAAGTGGAGTCCCCCAGCACTGTCAGCAAACTGAGCATTAGGTCACTTTACTATCACTTGTCCCAGGACAAGACACTCGGCTGATGTCATCTCAGAGTCCACCCGGTTTTTAATAGGAATCGAGAGGCCCCTTCCTGTGAGTAAAACTCCCTGCCCCGGGCTCAGTCAGAGGCATTCTTTGTGCCCTAGTACTAGCAGCTAAAAAGGATCCATGGGTCGTCTACCTGGACATCAGCAGCTGTAGCCAAGCAGATCACTAGACAAACAGATCTCTCAGGACTCCTGGGAGACCATGCTAATTAAGTAGCTCCCTGCAGAAGGCAGCAGGTCCCCAGCAGGGGCAGGGGAGAAATAAGAAGCTTCGAAAGATCCGGATTAGCTATGTCCTGAGTGGGCCATCACCCGCAGAGTTAGGATTGTCTGAATGTGGCTCTAATCCTTGCCCCGGGTACTTACGGTTTTTCTATATAAGGAGTTAGATCATGAGGGCTGCGGTCATATGGACCGGACCTCTCAGAGTAGTGCTGGGCACATCCCAAGGCAGGGTCAAGGGACAAGAGTCTTTCTCCAAATCTGACAAAGGCACAGAGAGTGCAGGAACGACTGGAGGTGCTCCTCAGTAGGGACAAGTGCAGGGGGATTTCTTTAGCTTCCCGCTTCACAGTCAAGCAGCAGTCACTGCCTCATGAAGTCTGAGAGACAAAGACAGACACAGCACAAAGCTGGCCATGGGCTTTCTTTCACACATGTGTATAGTAGGGTGGGCATGCCCTGCTACCTTCACCCATGTGTGTACATATGCGAGCTACAGGTCTATGTTTGCTGCCTTCTTCATTGTACTTCACCCACCCACCCACCATCCACCTACCCACCCACCTACCCATCTACCCACCCACCCACCATCCATCTACCTACCCATTCATCCATCCACCTACCTAACCATCTATCCACTCATCCATCTACCCACCCGTTCACCCCCACACGCACCCATTCACCCATCTATCCACTCATCCATCCATCCTTCCACCCATCCATTCACCCACCCACCCACCTATCCACTTACCCACCCAACCATCCATCCATCCATCATCCATCCATTCATCCATCCATCCATCCATCCATCCATCCACACACCCATCCACCCATCCACTCACCCACCCAACCATCCATCCATCCATCCATCCATCCATCATCCATCCATCCACTCATCCATCCATCCATCCACACACCCATCCACCCATCCACTCACCCACCCAACCATCCATCATCCATCCACCTATCCACCCACCCACCCATCTATCCATCCACCCACCCACCTACTCACTCACTCACTCACTCACTCACTCACTCACTGAGACCAGAGCTTTCACTGAACCTGCAGCTATCCCTTGTCCTTTCAGCTAGGTTGGCTGACCAGCAAGGCCCAGAGACATCTGCCTGTTCCACCCCCAGGGCTGCAGTTACCAACATAAGCAAACGGCCCCAGACTGTACACAGGTACAGTTACCTATGCTTGAGCCACTGGCACTTCACCCACTAAATCACCTCCTTTTCTAAGCCAGCTTCTGTCATTTTCCACTCTAAGCAACACACACACACACACACACACACACACACACACACACACACACACACACACCCCTCTACCTCTCCCTTTGTCAATTCTCTGCTGACAGATCTAGCCGTGCCTTGGCCCTTTTTTCACACAGGAGACTTTCCCAGGAAACGGGGGACTCTCCGGTTTGGCAGCTGTCATATTTGAGTGCAAAATCCAGGATAAGTCAGGCTAGTGAATTAGAAGTTCTAAATCCTCTTAAAAGCTTGAGTGTTCCACAATTGGCTGCAGATTAAAAATAATAATAAATCTGGCCACTAAATCACTGTACTTAGGGCCAGACAAGCGAGAGATCACAACCAAGATGGCATCCTGTAGGTCAACCTCGGATCACCTGAAGGATGTGCGAGGGAAGGGACAAATCTCAATCAGTCTGTCTGTCTGTCTGTCTGTCTGTTTCTCTCTCTCTCTCTCTCTCTCTCTCTCTCTCTCTCTCTCTCTCTCTCTCTCTCTCTCTCTCTGTTAAGAGCCGTCTAAGCATCCTTCCCAAGTGGTTTTCCACTGACATAGCCATGTCCCACTTTCTTCATAGGCCAGAGAGCCACAGGAGTCTTCCAGGAACACAGATAACACCAGCATCGATTACTAGGAAGGAACTGGATTATCCTGGCTCCTCAGGAAGAAAGCCATTCCTTGCAGCCTCAGATGTCAGCCTTAGGCCAACTGAGCCATTTTTAAGAGTTTAAAGAAGAAGAGGAGGAAAGAAAGGAGGGGGAAGAGGAGGAAGAGGAAGAAGTCAACGTTGAAAACCCTGCAGGTTACTTCTATAAAAGGGGCTTCGTGAGGGAGCTCTGACAACCATTAACCAGACAACATTATGGGATCCAGAAACTATTCTGCCTACTTGACGAGAGAGGGAGAAGCCTCGGCGAGCTCGGTGGACTTTTGCAATCCACTCTGGGTGCCAGTGTAATTCTCCCCATCACCGGAGTAGATAAATACAGGTTTTAATCCTCTCACAGACCCTGACCTGCTTGAAACGTGAATTATGCCTTTCTACATTTGGAAGGGAATATAAGCACACAAACCCGTGCCTATTTATTTTCTGAAGTGCTTCCCTGAATAGGATTCCCAGTAGCCTGTCCTGCAGACATTCCTCAGCACACGGTAAACACAGCAGCGGACACTCAGCTCCCTGATGCTGTTGCATTTGGAACCGGGTCTCTGGCTTTTGTAGCTGCTTTGTCTAAATATTTGGGGGATGGTTCAGTCATGGTTTGAACATTCCAGCAGAGGGGCTTCCCCACAGTCTTTTCATACCACAGTAAAGGCGGGCCAGGGTGCTGAACTGGGAGAGCAGAGAGAGAGGTACCTGGTGTCTCCGTCTGGAAGCAGTCCTCTCTGCAAGACCAGGCTTCCTCCTGAGGCCACAGGGAGTGAGTTGCCTTCTTCTCGGTAGTAGTAAAAACTCAACATGGTTGGCGCTCAGCGGGCGACAGGAGGCTGGCACAGGCAGCAGCCCTGAAGGCCCGGGGCCTGAATCAGCATTGAGCTGCCTGCTGGAGTTTTCCATAGGACATTCAGGCTGGGGCTGGGAAGGTCACACTGGCCTCTGGCTTCCCTGCTGACAGGCAGAAATGACCAGCCTTCACACTGAGGCCCCCACCCCACCCCAGGGACAGCTCCCTGTGGACGGAGTGACAAGTACTGGATCCAAAGGGGAAGGGATGACAGGGTCTGTGTTGGAGGACCAGACTTTCACACACACGCAGCCGGCAGGCCATCATCCAGAACAAACAGCAGGAGCAGCAGGTGGACGGCTGAACCAATGGCAGTCTACAATAGGCTGCAGGCAACACAGGTTTCTAAATGAGCAAAAACAGGAAGGGTGCTCCTGCCATCCACCCAGGCTCATGAAGTTCGCTTTTTCCCAAAGGTAGTCATGCTAGGGATAGACAGGGTTTACAAAATCCCTTCATCTTCAGAGGAAACCAGTTCCAGGGACTCCAGGGAGTTCTGCATAAAGAAATGGTCCAGAGGCCATCATGCTTCCCAGTTTTAACCTTCCAAATGCAACTGGGAAAAGGCAGACATAGAAGGACTCAGGGCGCCCCAGGGTTCAGGGCAGGGTTGGAGGCATTGAAAAGGAAAGCAGTGGAGTGGTGGTGGCCACAGTGCATCCCGGGCGTTAAGAGAGAAGGGAGAGTTCCTTTCTCCAAACATTAACTAACTTTCCAAGCCTCTTTCCTCCCTTTCTCCTGACCAAAACAGGATGGGGAGACAGACCAATGACAATAAAAAAAAATTATCAAAAGACTTCAGGAAAAATCATTCAGGGGAGGAGACAGTGTGGAGAATTGTCTTCAAATACCACAGACAGGCAGGGTGGATGACAGTAACATGGGTGGATGGCTGCAGGACCCAGAAGGGCTCACCGTCTTCAGTTCTGTGGGGAGTGTGTGTGTGTGTGTGTGTGTGTGTGTGTGTGTGTGTGTGTGTGTGTGTGTGTGTGTGAGAGAGAGAGAGAGAGAGAGAGAGAGAGAGAGAGAGAGCGCACCATGCTATGCCTATGAAGGCCAGAACAACTTACAGGAGTCACTTCACTCCTTCTACCATATGGGGTTCTGGGCGTTGGTTCCGGCCCTCTGCTAGGCCCTAGCTTTCTCTTAGTAGTGACGTTTTAAGCTTCTGCCCCCATGTGGATGTGTTTTGTCCTGACTCACACCAAACCTTAACAGCGGAATTACTAAGTTAGAGGCGGTGGGACCTCCAAGAGTTGACGATGCAGTTCTCTTTGGACCGAGTTCTTATGACACCGAGAACAGCCCACTGTCCTTACATAGGCTGGGCAGACGCTAGCTAGCAACCTGCTCTTGGACTTCTCACCCCTCAGTAGCCTGGACCCAAATCAGCCTGCTCTGTGTTAACTACCCTGTCTCAGTCACTGTTACAGTAACAGAAAACAGACGAAGGCACTTTGAAATCTAATTTCCTTTCCTTCTCCCCTATGTCTTCTTACTATGGATGACTGGGAACCTCAAGGACCTGGGTGGGTACCACGTGCACAGGCCGTACGGCCTCACACCCTATGGACTCTGGAACCACATTTCAGTGATTTGTGGCTCATTGATCCTGACAGGTGACCTTGGCTCTCTTTACTGGAGGGTCACTGTCAGTCCCACCATAGCAGCTGTCCACACACCACCCCTTAGCTGGGGTGACGTAGAGACGGAACACTGTGTTAAACAAATTCATTTTCTGGTACTGTTGGGACTGGTGTGGTTGAACCGCTCTGTCTGAAGCTGTGGTGACACTTGACGTATGGGTTGACATGAGGTCGGGCACACTGTGCTCCGAGTTGAGCCTGCGTCCTCGCTGAAGACCTGCTGGGGACAATATTCAACCTCACTGACCTTTCTTTCCTTCTTCACACAGAACTGAGTTTGACAAATCACCTCATGAGGGGTCCCTCTCTTCCTCATCAGGCATGTTCAGGAACATAAGACACCAAGTTGCGGGGCTGGAGAGATGGCTCAGCAGTTAAGAGCACTGACTGCTCTTCCAGAGGTCCTGAGTTCAATTCCCAGCACCCACATGGTGGCTCACACCCATCTGTAATGGGATCCAATGCCTTCTTCTGGCATGTCTGAAGACAGCGGCAGTTTACTCATCATATATACATACATACATACATATACACACATATTTATACATACATATATATATACACACACACATATATAAAATCTTTAAAAAAAGAAGTCAAGTTGCCTTATAAAATTCTCGATCCAGTGCATATGAAGAGGACAAAGAAATGGAAGTTTAAGATGACCACGTGGTTTCCACAGCCTCTCAACTAGTGAGTGGGAGACTGGGCCAGGCTGTGAACCGAGCCTGTCTGACTCCACCAAACGTCCATTGGCATTTTGGGGAGACCTCTGACCGTCCAATTCAGCGGCAAATCTAACTTTAAAAATAAAACTGGGATGCAGGCACTGTATTCTAGAGCTCAACAGAAAGGGTTTTTATATTGAAAACTAACGCTGCGGGTTTAACGTTCCGATCTCTTAGGGAGCTCAGCCCTGGCATCTTTTGGTTAATGGGTGCCCCTGCCCTCACAGGAACAGGCTCCGCATGCCTGATTTAGCACGTAGCCTTCGGAATGGGGGACAGTTTGGCCTCTTCTTTCTTGTCTATTAATTACAAGCACTGTTCTCCCCGAACTCCCCCCACCTCTGTGAAGGCAGCAGCCACCTGATCATTCTCATAATTACACACGCAACACATCTTAAAATAGGGAGCTGTCTATATATAACACATGCTAGTGGAGAAGCCCAGACTACGGGACGGGGGATAAGGACTATAACCAAGTGGCATTCGCTAAGCACTCCCTAGGGGTTGAAGGCTGGGGAGCCATGGGACTCGAGCCTGCAGAAAGGAGTTTATCAGATCCAGAGAGGCAGCCTCTACTCTTGTCCTCTGCTTCAGATGGGCACGGAGACTCCCAGCCAGGGACGTGGGGTAGGG
Source organism: Rattus norvegicus (assembly GCF_021556685.1). Lineage (NCBI taxonomy): Eukaryota > Metazoa > Chordata > Mammalia > Rodentia > Muridae > Rattus > Rattus norvegicus. Next base: position 268,899,392 of record NC_141534.1, on the reverse strand, counting down.
GCCGCAGAGAAGCCTAAGGGACTGACAACTGGGTGAAGTCTGTTCACTACTCTGCAGTATTTCCTTGAATTCTAACCTTGTGCAACCTTCACTCAAGCTTCGGAGTTTGCAGGTGACATGTTGGATTTCAATGTTTCCCGGGGGTGGGCCGACTGCTCTAAGGTCTGGACCCCCAATGACTTTCGGCGCTCATTCCATCAAGACCATCCCATGCCTACCTGGCAGCTTACCCACGTTTCCAGGCGGAACCTATCCCTGGCCTAGCCTGACCATTTCCTCTTGCCTGCCCTCTGGCGCCCCCTGGTGATGATGCCCTGGAAACTCAAATTCCAGTTCCTCCTCAGCCTGCCTTCCCCACGCTCTCAGGGCTCCTAGTCCTACAGCTCGGCAATTACATTTTATTTTCTGTGGCTGTGGCCAAGCATTTCTACAGAAATCTAACTCATGGCCAGGGCAGAGCCTGCGTGGCTCACAGACTGCAGCTGACGGCCTCCAGCCGCTCAGGGGTCACCGGTGCATTCGGAGAGGGTTCCGTTTGGGACCTTGAGGGCACCGGGCCTTGCGCCATCAACCGTGACTCATATTCAATGTACACCACCTTAGCGATTTCTTCTGGCGCGCTTAAGAGACGACATGCTTAAAGAGTCCTAAAACCATCTTTGGTATTTTCCCTTTTGTGTTGTTTTTTTTCCTGTGTTTCATTAATGTTTTCTAATAATCAGAAAGTTGGAGGAACATTTTAATATATGAACTTTAAGTAAAGGACACTTTGGGTTACTAAAGGCCAGTGGCACCGAAATAGAATAAAACAATGTGGTTCTGCCATCTAGTGGCCACAACACAGAAGGCCAAGAGGATGTGAAATGGACACTCTGGGAACGCCAGGCATTTGGGGGAAAGGTTTCTCCCAGAACCCAGAAGTCATCTAGCCTTCCAGGGAAAGTGAGTGGGTAATTCTGTTATTAATTAGGGACAACTGTGGCATGCTACTGTCTACCGCTACTATCTCACCTGATGACTAAGGGACAGATGGGGAGAGAAGACAACGCCTGTGTGGCTAGGGACATCCAGAGGGGCCAGCCACACTCCCCAGAGCAGTCACACCCAGTGATGATGGGCTTCCAAATTCCCAGAGATTGTCAGATGGTGGTGGTACACCCCTTTGATCCAGCACTCAGGAGGCAGAGGCTGGTAGATTTCTGAGGTGGAGGCCAGCCTGGAACTACAAAGGGAGTTTCAGGACATCTATCCTACACATAGAAACCCTGTCTGGAAAAACAAACAAAAAACAACAGTCCCGAGACTGTTGACAAGGGAAGGAAGGAGTCCCTGTACCTCCGATCTGTGCAGGATGGTATACAGATCCAGGCCACAGTAGGGTCCCCACAGTTACATTTTAACAAAACAAATACTCAGGTTAAAGTGAACGGCGTCAGGAGCTCAGTGTATCTGAGACACCCTTTGATTCAAATACCTCTACCATCCATCTGTCCGTCTACCTGTCCATCTACCATCCACCTGTGGTGACTTGAATGAGAATGGCCCGCAATCATCTCATATATTTGACTCCAATTGGTGGAACTGTTTGGGAAGGATTGGGAGGTGGAACCTTGTTGGAGGAGTGTCACTGGGAGTGTAGCTCAAAAGTCCACGCCATTCCCAGTTAGGTCTCTCTCTGCATGCTGTCTCAGCATGCAAGCTCTCGGCTATGGCTCCAGCACCATGCCTGCCTGCCACCACGCTCCTGGTCAGGGTCATCATAGACCTCCCTACACTCTGGAACTGTCAGTCCCAATAAACTCTTTCTTCTGTAGGAAACCCTGGCCATGGTTTCTCTTCACAGCAGTGAAATAGTAGCTAAGGCACTATGTATCTATCAACTATATATCTATGATCTATTTTCTATCAATTTACAATCTATCTTTCTATCACCCTTCACCTATCACTGCCAATCACTGAACACCAATCTTCTCAAGAAATCAGTACCCGGGGGGTCGTCCATTCTGCCAGCTTCTAGGGTTTGGCCGCTCGCTATGTATTGTAATGCTAAATTCTGTACCTGGTGAATTCTCACATTTGCAAGCTTTTGTGGTGCAAACCTTGTTTCTTGATTTAAAACTCGGTTAAATAAAATTGGCTACGGCCAATTGCTGTTGGTGTTGGAAGTAGGTGGGTTCTGGGTGACCTGGTTGGGCCTTGGAGAAGTGAGAGAAGAGAGGAGAGTCCAGGAGGAACCCTGTGGGGAGATGGACCAAGAGCACAAGTATCCAGGGTATACCTCTGGGGAGGTAGTCAGGCCAGCAGTCAGAAGAGTAGATTAGGGGTGACTGCCCCTCCTCCTCGCCAAGTAATTGTCAAAGCCAGACAAAATAACCATAGTCTGGTTCTCATTTATTTGTAAGCTACTAAGGGATAAGTTTAAAATAGTTGCCATGCTCCTCCCCTCAGAGCATAACTGTCTCTGTGGGTCAGATGCTGCTTTCCTTAAGTTCTCTCTCATCAAGAAAGCTTTTGTGGCCAAGTAGAAGTGGGGCACAGGCTTGATCCCAAAAGCTCTGTTGTTTTCTGCCTACCAGGAACCCTGGAGTCTGGCTGCCCTGTACCTGACTTCTGCATACGCCATCTATCAGGTATTACAACCTTTTGACACAACTTTATACCTACAAAGTTCATGCTCAGAAGCACACAGTCCAGTCCAGTCACAAAAAAAGTTGCTAAAACAAAAACAAACAAACAAACAAACAAACCTCAGTGTTTTAAGTAACACCGAGCTGGGCCACGCTCACAGATACTTTTAACCACATGTGGCTGGGAACTGTAAGGGATGCACCCTACTCTGACTGTTAGACACCAACACAGTCTAGCTTGCTGCCTCTCTTGCTGCAGGGCTACCTCCTTCCCAGCAATCGTATGTAGCCCGAGGCAGCTCTAGGGCTCTCGCATTTTCTTTAAAGCTGTGACTGATCAAATTACCCTATTGTGAAAGCCCTGAAATGACTTCCTGGTCTTAGGACCAATTCCAGATTGCCTAGGTTTGGCTCCACCTTGCAGCCCCACAGGGACCTTGCAAGGTCCCACTGCAGTGCCAAGGCACGCACAGGTTATCAAGGTGCAACAGTAATCAGGTTTGACAGGCAAATGCCTGCAGGTTCAAATCCTGGCTCAGCCTCTATGGCATTTAGGGCTAGGAACAGTGATAAGTAACTATATCGTGGGATCTGGGAGGCTGAGGGAGAAAGGGTGGAATCTAGGGGCCAGCCTGGGCTACATGGCAAGACCATCTCGAAGTTCAAAAACAAAAAAACAACCAAACTATGACACTTGTTAAAAGGGATTTCCCTGTCACCCTGTAAATACTTTAGACATGAGCATAGAAATAAAGTGAGTTATGGGATCTGAAGTGTAAAGCCAAGGAAACTTTAATAGATGAAATAAAAAGTTCCATTTTAGGTTAAAAAAATTAGCAAAGAGAATCTGCACTTTAGGGACATCACGGATCCTAAGTGCATTTCATTTACATGGATGTCCCCCTGGTAGGTGGACAGTGTTTTATTTAAAAAGCCAGTTCTGGGAGTCACAGACCCCTTAATATGCAGTTGTGTAACCGAGGAAGGGGGGGCACAGAAACGTTTTGGCAACAGTAGAAAAATTTTCACACACAGACCAGAAAATGGTGGACAGCCAACAGCACAGCGCATCAGAGGAGCTTCAGGTGGTGCTTGCTTGACCTCGTCTCACTGTGTGTGCACTTTGCACTGTGCAGAAAAGCCACTGAACACACAGACACTTGGGCTCAGATGCAGGACTCCCGTGTGCGGTGAACCGAGGTGTCCCTGTGTACCGACGAAGCATTCTGCCTTGGGGAAACGTAACAGAAGACGGACTTCGCTTTTATTTCTCCTTACTCTCAGCCAGCTGTGGCACACTTCTGATCCCTACAGTACCAGCGACAGAGGTGGACGGACCTGAGTTCTAGGTCAGACTGGTCTACTCTGCAAGTGCCAGTGATGCGCTTATGAAAACATGGAGGGGATGTCCTGGGGTTCGGTGCCAATGCTGTGTTAATAAAAGGATAAGGAGGTGGGGGATATGTTCTATGGAAGTCTGAGGAAAGGGGGTGCCTCGGCGGGCTCATGCTGAGGCATCCCTTCCCCATGAGGGACCAGCCACAGGACAGTATGGTATAGAACAGAGGTTATTCAGGGCATGGGGAGGGGCGTTAAAAGGGTAGTAGGGCAGAGAAAGAGAGAAGGGTAGAGAAGGAGAAGAGGAGAGGAGGAGAGGAGGAGAGTAGAGGCTGGCCATGAGCATGTGGAGAGAAGAGGAGAGGGGAAGGGGAGAGAAGGGACAAAGGGGAAAGAGAGAGCAAGAGGAGCAGGAGCAAGAGAGTGA
>NC_141534.1:268832500-268892500 GCF_021556685.1 Rattus norvegicus | reverse complement strand
CTGAGTCATTTGCTTTAAGCAAATACGAGGCTAGAGTCTCCACTTCCAGTGCTGTGGGTCCCCATCCCTCCCCACCACTCCCTTCCCCCCCCCCGCTGCTTTCCCATCCTCTCATCTCCACTGTGTAGCTGACAGAACCATTTCTAACACGCTGCAGAGGCCCAGCCACCCCACAAGGGGACAAGTGGGGTTCCCTGTTACATCTTGAAGAAATCCACTCATGCAGGATTCGGGATGGAATGGAACCAGCCTTAGTGACATTGTTATCTGTCAGCCCCACCACCCTACCCATTTCCTCATGGTAGTCATCGAGTCTCAGGATGGTGGAACTGAATCAGGAGGGAACTGGAACTGAGCTCCATGCTCTCCTTCCTCCCTGGCCCCACCCCATCTACCCAGTTACAACTGAGAACCATGAAGGCGGTCCTAGGATGCTTAGTAAGACATTTACTGAATGAAAAATGATTTCATAGCTCTACCAAGAAAAAGCCTGTGGGGTGTGAGTGTGTGTGTGTGCTAAGCTGCTTGACAAGTTGGCTTTGCAAACTGCACAACACCGCTGTTTGCAGGAGCGAATACTCCCTGTGAGCGGCTTGGAGTTCCTAAAGCAGCACGCATGTGCACATACATAAATATATTATAAAGAATACTTTTGAGCGTTTATACCTGCTTCTTTTTCTAATACTTTGAGTTCAATGGATTTAGCCCCTAAGTAAAAAGTGAACAGACTCGAAAACAACTGCTGGAGAAGCTTTGATACAGAGTTGGGATGACCTTCCTAGAAACTGGAACTAGAAACTTTTGGTGTCCCCAAAAGTTGGGCAAGAAGCCAGGTGATTTCCAACTCTTGACTCTGAATGGGAGGAAGCACCTGACTGAGTTGTCATTTTCAGTACAGAACTCAGAAGGAATCCAAGAATTAAGTGGCACCACTATTGCCACATTCTTCCGTCTCATGAATTTATTCATGACTCTTCGGTGGTTCCGTGTCTAAAAATGGAAAATAAGCAAAGAGACACTGGCCTTCTTATCCAGCTCCGAGTATATCTCTTCATCATTAAGAACCATTTTTTAAAGCCTGCGAATTCAGTATAATCTGCAATCCCTACTTAATCACCCTGGTGGCTGACAAGGTAATAATCCAATGACTTATTTATTTGGAGCAATAATGGAAACAGAAGCTTAGTTGAGGACGAATTCCTTACAACACTCAGGAGAACTGGAAGACACCTTCACACGGGTGCAAACATGCACACAACTGTGTAGACAGTTATGCACGCTGCACGCTTGGGTGAGGGACAGAAGACTTTCAAGGAACCCAATCAGAGAGAATAGAACAAAGGGGTTGGTCTGTGGCTGCTATGCATGTGCTAAATTCTGTACCCCAAGATCTGGCTGCCCCAAGACACTCAAACTCTCACATACAAACAGCTTTTGTTGTACAAACCTTGCTCCCTAGGTTAACTGGTCAATAAAAGGCTAGAGCCTGTAATTGGACAGTAAAGAGAGGAAGGCGGGACTTCCTGAGGTGGGGGAGAAAGGAACTCTGGGAAGAAGAAAGAGGAAGGCCCTTTCACCAGGGGATATAAGATAAGAGAGATGTGACTATTGGCCTGGAAGGTATAGGAACCCACGTGGCTGGATGGGGCTAGATGGTTGGATTAATTTAGATGACCAAGTTGAGAGCTAAGGCCTAAGCTTTGAAATATCAAAAGGTCTCTGTGCGGTTATCTGGGGAATTGGCTGGTTAAGAGAAAACTGCAGTTGTACTAATTTCTAGCATTAATTAATATATACAGAATACTAATAAACTGCCACCATATTAATTTCCAGCATTAATTAATATATCGAGAATATTAATAATCATTTTTACATTGTCTAGTCACGCCAGCTTAGGCAGTACAAGTGTGCAGTATCAGAAGGTGACATTTAACACTTGAAGTCCACTCCTCTAAGAGGCTTTCTCCGGGAACTAGGTTAGCCTGGGCCAATTCACCAGGCGTTTGAAAGTGCCCAGAAGTTGGAGCTGTATTATTTTGAACTCCAGTGGATTATTCCTGAACTCAGGTGACACCCCCTGAAATTCAAGCCCGCTGCGCTGGGCTCTCCTGAGTCCTATTTTCGTCTGGGACGGTATGACCTGCAGCTGTCTCTGGAGGGATTCAGGGGAAGCCTCGTGAGTCAGCACTCCCCTTCCCAAGCACGGCCCAGAGTCAGCCATCATGCCCTTGCTGCCTGTGTCTAGTGAGAATGGCTTAGGAAGCACTGTGGTCCCTTCTTAACAGTGGGGCATGTGTTCCAGGACCATTGATGAGGCCCCCAAACTTCAGGCAATACCAAACCCTAATGTCCTGTGTCTTTTCCACCACGATGAGGTCAGTAGCATGGTGGACAGGCTCACACTGTCAGAGGCACAGCATCTTAGTACATCTCCTTTGTTTGCAACGTCACAATAGAAGGCCCTCCCTTCTTTTTCCCTTTCCGTTTTCACAAAGTGTGTGTGTGTGTGTGTGTGTGTGTGTGCGTGCACACGCTCGCACACCTGTGTATGTCCTTTGCATGTATGTGCAGGCATGTTTGCAGCTGGCGTGCGCACACTGAGGCCCTAGGTCGACGCCAGGAGTTAGCCTTTCCTCAGCTCTTCCACCATCTTCAGTGAGGCGGAATATCGCATTCAACTCCAGAGCTCACAATTCGGCTAGTCTTAACCAGTCAGCTTGCTGTGTGGATTCCTCTGCCTCTGCCAAAGAAGGCTGAACTTCGAGCAGGTCACCACCCACCTACATGGGGTCTGGGCATTTGAATTCTGGTCGTCGTGTTTGCACGGTAAGTGAGTAAACACACAGGCATCTCCCCAGGCCCCTGAAAAAGTCCATTCTTACGGCAGAGGTCAGCAACTTGAGCACAAGCTTTTACTTCCTCGATGGCTGAGAACTCCTGCTTAAAGAAAGAACTCGTGCACCCTCGTTGGGGCCTGTAGGAACCGCAGCGCTAAGAACCGGCCCTTTGGAGGCATTCTCCAATAAAACAGCATGTGACAGCACAGTGTTGTCACAACCCAAGGGACGACTTGGGAGCTAACATCCTGAACAGAGAGATGACACATCCTGCACGGGTCAGCGGCGTGACATCAGGCTGAGTCACAGTCTCCGTGGTGTGCCCCTTAAGAACCAGCCAAGTTCTCATTTCTGGATTCTTCCCATTTAACGATTTCAGACCATGGCTGATGAGTAACTGAAACGTCAGACAGTGACGTTTCAGATGGGGGTGGGTATTACCATATAAAGAAGAGGGGTGCACCTGACTCTCAGGAAATGCCGCACATGACCACGGTCAAAAGAAGGCGCGTGGGTCCTCTGCTCCCCTGAAGCCCTCCTCTGAAATTACATTACTTATTTGATTGTGTGTGTGTGTGGCAGTGAAAGAACCCAGGGGAAGTCAGTTTTTCCACTACGTTGGGTCAGGGGCTAAATTCCGGCCAGCCAGCAGGCCTGGGACACTGGGTCACCCTGCTGGCCCAGCCCTCTTTTTAAACAGAAATCCATTCATGTGAGTGCTGCTGGTACTGTCTGGACACCAGTTTAGGCACAACCATCTATTGACCCGTAACAAAAGTGATGAAACCTCAGTGCCTCGGTTTCCTGAACCACCAGATGCATCAACGAGGGGCCCATCCCCTGGGGAATACACATGGATTAAATGTGCTAATACGAATAATGAATGAAGGTGTGATTATTCATAAACATCAGACTAGAATACAACATGAACTCCGGAAAGGTGGGGACCTGGGCACAGGCGGTTCCCGCTTCACCCCAGGAGCAAGTTGCCCTGGTATCTGCTATTCCCAGAACCCAAACTCTGCCATTCGGCAGCCATGTTCCCTACCTGTGGGCATCAGCAGCCCCAGCCTTGCTTTGATGAAAGCAGGTTCTCACTCCTGGGGACTGTCCCTCAAACACATGGCTGTGGGCAGGAAGCCTCACAGCACAGTGGGGCCTCCGTGGACTTGCCTAAGCTAGAAGGTCCAACACAAGCCTCTCCTGAGTGTCCCCTGGTGTGACGTGGGTGACGTGGCTGAGGGGTGATGATTCCAGCAAAGGAGAGAACTTACCAGAGAAGGGATGAGATGATGGTGGAGCGGTCTGGCTTAGCGTCAACTCCGTCTTCCGTCGAAGAATCTGCCATTTCCAGCTCTGCAGCACAGTCCTGATCGTCTGTCATCTAGGGGAAAACCAAACCAGAGAAATAGAGATGCAAAGGGGCGTCTTCGCCTCGTGATTGTGTGTTGCAGTCATGTGTGAGCAAGTCAGTGTGTGTGCACATATGCGTGCCACAGCTTGGATGTCATTCCCTAGACACTGTCTGTCCCCTTGTGCTTTTAGCCAGGCTCCCTCATGGCCTGGATCTCCCAGTTAGGGTAGGCTGGCCGGCCAGTGAGCACCAAGGATCCACCAGTCGCAACTGCGTGCCAAGGGTCCTGGCTCTGTGTGTGGGGTTTAGGAACTATAGAGCAGCACTCTGCAAACTGCAGCCCCCTCTTTTTTAGCATGTTTAGGTGGCGTAGCTCTTAATGAGTTAAACGTAGAGATGAGCAGTTTTGTGTATTTAAGCTCCAGAGTTGTTGCACCATCAGTGTATTAGTGCGATTGGATTCATGAGCGCCAACTGTATGAGCAGCCTCCTTCTTCCAGAGACCAAGTAACCAACACGAAGAGACCAGAGCCTCTGAGCTCAGAGCATCTCCTCAGTTCCCAAGGAGCTGACAGACTTCAACAGCAGCAGTAACTCTGGAGTCACTGAGCTCTCTTCACTGCAGGTGTGCATGCATGCGTGTGTGTGTGTGTGTGTGTGTGTGTGTGTGTGTGTGTGTGTGTGTGTTTCAGTTTGTGTGTGTGTATGTGTCTCTGTCTGTGTATTTGTCTTTGTGTCTGTCTGTGTGCGTGCATGTGTGTCTGTGTGTGTCTGTGTCTGTGTGTATCTGTGTGTGTGTCTGTGTCTGTCTGTGTACATGATCTTCACTGTACACAATCTGCCCATTTGAAGCAGACTGCCATCGAATGAGTCTCCTGTTCAGGAACCTTCAAGAGGCTTCTGGGCATAGCTCAGCGGTTCAAGGGTGAATGAGGGCTTGAGTCTGATCCCCTGTGCTTGTAACTCCAGGCCAGATGCTGGATATGTGGATCCTGGAGTCTCACTGACAAGTCAACCTAGCTGAACTGGGAATTCCAGGGCAGAGCAACCCACAGTAGGTCAACTCCTGGAGAGACAGACACCGGAGGTTGACCTCTGGTCTGTAGTCACACACGCACACACCACGTGCACACATCTTCAAACGATCCTCACTATTTAAAAATTCAGTTTTTAACCCGCCTCCTTGGATTCAAAGGCCCTTCACAGTCTGGGACAGGTGTCAGGAGACTGGCCCACTTGTTTCTGTGAATAAAGTCTGCCTGTTACAAACTGTCTGTTTGTTTTCTCCCTGTGAGCAGACACTAACATTTACTACCTGCCTGCTTCTCCATGCTCACTGCTACTTGGCTCTTGTATTATTTTTCCATCTATTTGTGCTCCGCTAATTGCTTGGCTCCCGAAGGACAATATAAACTCATTGTGGTAGAGGCATCTGGCACACAGAAGGTGCTTATTAAATAAATATTAATTGAGTGGAAGGCTGGAGGAAATGAATACCCCCATGGGAATAGAATTAGCTAAACAAAGATACAGCTGGTCCAAGGAGGATCCATATTGGGATCAGTGTTCACAAATCAAATCCTAGTTCCCTCTCAGTCACCACAGACAACTGGCAAATTTCAGCTTTCTGCGGTCTGGGACCTGAGCACGTGGTAGGAGGCCTCAGCCTCCAGGGACAGTATGTGTATACCCGTCAGGGCTGGCCTAGGGATGTTTTCAGTCGGTTGGAAAAGAAGGTGGAGTCTGTTTTTATAGAATACTCTGCGTTCCAGAATGGGACAAGGCACGACATTTGGGGGTGGAGATCCATGGAGGCAAGCAGTGGCTCTGGGGACGACAGCTCCAAAGTGTCACTGTGACTTTACCTTCCAGCAGATGACAGAGAGACAGGAGAAGGACAGAGGAGCAGAGGGGAGGAGAGGGGGAAGGAGAGGCTTGGCACGGCTTCTGGCCAGTGGAGAAAGAACTGAGTCAGGAAGGAACCTGAGGTCATGTCTGCAGTGGCCGGGAGGAATCAGATGGCCGCCATGTTTCTCTGCACACCGCAAGCCCCCTTACCACAGTTGCTGACATGTTTCTGGTCAGGGCACAGATCTTTCAGATCAGGTCTCTTAGGTCAGCACAGAGGAAAGAACACACCCGGCAGTTTGTGGTCTGTCTTCACATACACTTCATCAGTACAGGGTCATCAGCAAGGCATGAGTTCAAATATCTTTCAAAGCTAACAAGTCAAAGTTTTGTTAAGACCTACCAGGAAACCATACTACCTTCGGTGTGGCCTTAAGCCTTGACTCTTTTGCCAAATTTAATCTTAAGGGTTAAACCTAAGATCCATAAAACAGAGAGAGGAAGGGGGAAGAGGGAGGGAGAGGAGGGAGGGGGAGGGGAAGAGGGAGGGGGAGGGGAGACAGGGGGAAGGAAAGGGAGAGGGAAAGAGGGAGGGGGAAAGGGAGAGGGAGGGGGAGGTGGGAGAGGGAGAGGGAGGGGAGGGAAAGGGAGAGGGAGGGGGAGGGGGAGGTGAGAGAGGGAGAGGGAGGGGAGGGAAAGGGAGAGGGAGGGGGAAGGGAGAGAAGGGAGGGGGAGGGGGAAGAGAGACGGGGGAGGAAAGGGAGAGGGAGTGGGAGGTGGGAGAGGGAAAAGGGAGGGGGAAAGGGAGAGGAGGGGGAGGTGGGAGGTGGGAGAGGGAGAGGGAGGGGGAAGGGAGAGGAGGGGAGAGAGGGAGAGGGAGGGGAGGGGAAAAGGGAGAGGAGGGGGAGGTGGGAGGTGGGAGAAGGAGAGGGAGGGAAGGGAAAGGGAGAGGGAGAGGGAGGGGAGGGAAAGGGAGAGGGAGGGGGAAGGGAAAGGAAGAGGGAGAGGGAGGGGGAGAGAATATATGTCCTTGTGACTCCAGAATAGGAGCTCTGATCCTGCCCTAGAAACTACAACTCTGGCCACGCCCCACAGAGCAGACTACAACCCGGAAATGCAGGTGTCAGCTCAGCAGAGTTTCCAGCACCTAGAGGTAAAACTCTCAGAAGTGTAGACAGCAGGGAGCCTGTGACGGTCTCAACTGCCAGCTCCTTCTCTAAGGAGCTGCAACAGAATAACACATTTCAAGAGCAGTGGATGGATGAAGAAAATGTGTACATCAAAAGGCTAACCCCCAAACCCGAGGAGAGAGGGTGTACGGAAGGAACTCACACACCCGGATAGCAACATCAGCTATAAATAAATAAATAGATAGGCAGATAAATAAGTAAATAAATGCACAAAAGATATGGCTGGTCTGGATTTGGTGTGCCACTTCCCCCAAAGTCTGAGGCCTCCTGGTAAGCTCCCTGATGCTGACGGTCTCTCAGAGGCTGTGGATTGAAGTCTATATGGAGGTGAGGGCAGGTACAAGATAAGACAAGGCCTGTGATTGGGCAGTGAAAAAGAAAGGTGGGAACAGAGTTTTTGAAAGGTTGGAGAGAGAGGAGAAGGGGAGGAAGATGGAGGAGGAGAAGGATGACCCACCTCGTGTGGCTTTAATTAGCTACAGGTAGCTATGACTATTTTATAAGGGATGGATTATTACAGGACAATTTCTCTTATCTAGGTGGGGAGTTTATATCAACATCAATTGGCTCTGAGTTTATTGTGTGGACGTTTTGTGGAGTGAGAATCTACTGATATAAATCTGATTGCTAAATTACAAGCTTATTGAGTTTTGATTTTACTGGGTTACTGGGAATTGTGGCAATAACCACAGGGTGCGGAAGCTGGGAATGTGAGCGGAGTCCACAGCAGAGAGCTTGAGATAGACTGCCGCTGATGGGGCTAGCCACGGAGGCGGAGGGACCGCAGGGCCCAGAGAGTAGCCAGTGGTGGGCATGGGTTGGTGTTCAGTTTTCTGTCATCTACTACAATAGGTCATAAAAGCCAATGCCCTACTGTTGTGACTCGAACGAAATGAGCCTCCAACAGACTCAAGTATTCGACTCAGGCTTGCTTGGTCTCCAGCTGGTGGCGCACCACGTGAAGCTACCGGAGGTGTGGCCTCGCTGGAGGAAGTAGGGCATTGGGAGAGCTTCCTGGAAGGGTAGCCTGTACCTGGACCCTTCCTGCAGCCTCTCCCTGCTTTCTGGCTGTCACAAGGAGAGCAACTGGGTTGAATCAACACCTCGTTGCCACGGTGCTCTGCCACAGGTGGACTGAGACCTGAACCAGGAACCAAAATCTCTCTAAAGTGGGGGTTCTCAACCTACGGAAGGAAACCCTTTGGGGCATATTGGATATTTACCGCATGACTGTAACAGTGGCAAAATTAAAGTTATCAAGTAACAACAGAATAATTTATGATTGAGGGCAGCCACACCATGAGATGCTGTATTAAACGGTTACAGCTTTAGGAAGGTTAGGAACCACCGCTGTAAAGGGAGAAATCTCTTCAGGCTGCCCTCTCAGATTTTGATCACTGTGAGGAAAAACCGACCAGTATATACCAGCTTGCGCTCCATCAGTACAAGGTCCGCAGCAACCGGCCTGGGTAATCACGGGCTGGAAGCTCTAAAATGGTGACCCAGAACAGACTACTCTTTCTAAATTGATCACCTCAGGTACTTATTATACTGACAGAAAGCTGACACAGGCCTGAAGACATAAGGAACCCACTCCTTGCTGAGAAACTATTGACTGCTAGGGGAGGGAGAGTCTGTGTTCCTTACGAACACTGACTCTGCTCCAGCGGATGACACAACCATGTCAGTCCTAGCTGGTGTCAGTGGGAGACTTCGCCATGTGTCTTCTTCACAATGCTCACACCGCCATCTGTTGCGAGGCCTAAAGCATCTTCCTGGTTGCCCTGAGGTCAACAACTTTGCTTCACCGTACACTCACCACCAGGATGTCCTGCCCCGTCACCACAGACCCACAACATCAGAGCAGACCAGAGAATGAGATGCCTGACACTGGGAGCTATAATACATCTTAAATGCAGGAGTCTAAGTCTCAATCCTTCCTGCTAACAGCCCACATCAGTGGCAGTGGACTTGACTCTTTAATCAGGAAGGCTAAGCACCCAGTAGCTTCCTCATCCCTGTGCTGATCTGCTTGAGTCTTGGCAACATTCAAGGATCTCAGGTAGTGACCAAGTGGGGTGCTTAACCTCGGTGACGTCATTACAGTCAGGCCAACTCTTGGTTTTGAGTCCTGGTTTTATCTCCAAACCCTCTGAGAAAGCCATCTCATCTGGGTTCAACAGTGCGGCCTGAGGGAACATCCTAGCATGACTTTTTGGTACCTTCTTCAGGGGCTGCAAAGAGCATTAGAGACAGTGCTTGCCCACCGTAAAGAGGCACGGGATGTCTTCGTTAAATGGCGTTAAGATGTGTGATGCCTGCTGTTATGGTTTGGCTGTCACTGGTCCCCCAGAGGCTCCTGGGTTGGAAAGCTAGTCCCCTACGTGAGTTGTGGAGATGGGATGCACTAAGGAATCACTGGGGCTCTGTATGTATTAGTTCCCAAGAAGTTGCTTAGAAAACAATACGTCTGGCCACTGCTGGGCTACCCCGAACTCCCCCTGTCTTACAGTGTGGCTGTTCCTATTTGCAAGACTTTGGCCACTGGGATACTGGGATGCCGCCTGCCTTGAGAGCTTCCCCAGAACCTCGAGAACAGGTGTGGTGTCTAGTTTTTTTATTGTTAAGTTGACACAGCCTAGAGTCACCCAGGAACAGGAAATCTCACCTGAGGAGTTGCCAGATCAGACTGGCCTGTGGCTATGTCTGTGGAGAAGTGTCTTGACTAACGACTGGTGTGGGAGGGCCCCACCCTCGGTAGTGGTGCCAGCCGTAGTCAGCTGGGTCCGGGCCGTGTATAAATGCTAGCTGAGTGTCATCAGATTTCCTGCCTCCAGGTTCCTGCCTCGACTTCCCGCAATGACAGACTGTGACCCGAAATAGTCAAATGAAATAAAACCTTTCCTCTCTATGGTCACGGTGTCTACCCCGCAACAGAAAGTAGACTCGAACAGGTACTGAGGGTGGGTCTGGCTACTGCCTGAACTTACATATTCCTGAGGAGGCAGGCTGCCCTTCCCTAACACAGTGACATCGAACAGACTCGCCTCCTGCCAAATTCACTCTCCCTTAAGTGAAAAAGTCCTGAGGCCGCCACACTACCCACCTGAGGTTCACAGGGTTAGGTAACCAGAGACTTTGCCCACGTTCTCTGCAGAAGGCCTTAACAGTATGGAGGGAGGGAGGGAAGGAGGGAGGAAGGGCGTGTGTGTGTGTGTGTGTGTGTGTGTGTGTGTGTGTGTGTGTGTGTGTGTGTGTGTGTGTGTGTGTAAGGTCAGGCTGGTCAAACTCTGAAGGAAGAGATAGCTTGTCAAACAGAAAACCTGGGCCTCGTCAGTACGCTCAGTTCAAGAGAAAGAACTGTGAACTACTTACAAACACCGCCTGCGCCTCCCAGGAAACTTATTTTCCCATAAACCCGAAAGCCCAATGAGTAAAGATGAGGTGTCGCCTGGAGCCCGCACTGCCAAGTTTTTCACCATCTTAAGTCACTGCAAGAGTCCCGATGCGAAGTTCCCCGACAAGAAAGAGCAGTTCAAGCACACTTTGCCTTGGTCAAAGATCTGTGCACCTAACTCCCTCCTTCCCTGAGCATAAGTCACCAGGACGGCCCAAGATTCCCATTGAGTGGACCGGCGGCGCCTAAGCTCCAGGCCAATCTGACAAGGTAGTCCTTGCGGGTTCAAACAGCCACATCTACAGCCTACACCCGCTCTTTTTTCCCTGTTACATCCGGAATGGCACCGGATGTCGCCAGACCCCAGACCAGGAGGCCACGGGACGCCATGCTGAGCAAAGCCAGCGCTGGCTTGAGGGCATGGAGAGCCGGCAGCCTTCCGAGCCAGAGCCACAGTGCCTTGCAAGCAGGTTCTGCGAGCCTGCGGGAGGGAGGGCGACCCGGGGCGGGGACGCGCGGGAGGAGGGACCGCGCGGAAGAAGGGCGGGAAAGCCGCGATGGCGGCCCAAGTTACCGTTCCCACAGCGGCAGCCAGCAGCCCACGACGGCGTGCGTCCTCCGCGAGGGGCGAGGGCAGCTTTAGGGAAACTGAAAGTAAAAGTCCCGGAGGCGTAGGGGGAGGAGCGGGCGGGCCGGGCGAGCCGGGCGGAGCTGTGCCCGGGAAGCTGAGGGAGCGCTTTACGGAGCCAGCCGCGGGAGAAGCTCGCACGGGAAGCTCGAGCGGGAAGCCCTCGCCACCCACGTGCTGTGTCCCGCCTTCTGCAAGCTTTGGGCGACCCCAGCCGGATCGGGAACGGAGCGGGTAGAGCGCTCTCTACAGAACTGGCGGGCCCGCAGGCTCTGCAAAACTGCCCGCCAGAAAAATGACCCGGGGCTAACCTCTGCAAATCTGTCACGTGCTCTGAAAAATCTAACTACGAGCATTGTCCAGACCTCTGCAAAATTGGCCAGTGTCTCCAGAGGAGAGTGGTCCTGCAAATCGGGACCGTGTCCGGTGCTACGTATGCAAATTTCCCCGCGCTCACCAGAGATAGTGCTAAGAGATTCTAAAACTGTAAACGTCCAAAGTCCCACTGAGAGCGCATTGTACAAAACTGTCTATACAGCAGATTGACATAAAGATTTGACTTGCCTTCAACAGTGGGGCTCCTGTCTTGTCCTTTTCACTTTTTCCTAACGCAGTCTGCATCTCGACCAGATCCTGTGCACGACCAGTCGCTTTAGTCTGATGTCTTCCCTTGTGAAGGGGGATGCTAGGGCACGAACGCGAACTTCACCTTAAGCAAGTTTACACCTCCCAACCCCAGCTTGCATGGATATTGCACCAAAATCATTGCATGTATGCTCTCTCCCGTGTCAGGCACTAGGTATGAGGAAGCAGACAGTGAACTAACTTGGGTTCCTGTTCATGTCACGTCCAACACAGACAGACAGACAGATATGTCTGGGCACCCATCTGTAGAGGATTCCCATTCCTCACCTCCACCGAGAGTCCTCAGAACAGCTCATTCACTCACTCAAGAGAGTTATGGGAGAGAACTGTGGTTCTGGGCATACCAGAGATACTTGGCTTCACGGCCCTACAGGTCTCCAAAGCCATTAGGGCTATTTTATTTGCTAGTGTGCTTTTCCTTAAACCCCAGAGTTTCGGCACTATCTCTAAAATCTCAACCAGTGTGGGCACTTTCTGGATGAAAGACTCACCCCAGGCAAATGTGAGGGCATAACTACCTTAATATGCCTACTTTCCTTTTTATTTAATGCTGGTGTGGTCCCTGAACTGTCGAGGTAAATGTTGGGGTAAGCCGTGGCTCACAGAAAAATGATTTGCTTTTTTAAAACAATTCAACTGGCAATTCTTAAAAAAAAAATGAAGACTTCCATTGACACTATAATTTATCTCACTGTAAACAGTGACCTTTTCCAGGCTAGTCCTGAAATGTGGAAGGGCCTTCACAGCCAATCTCTGCTCATTTGGTGGTAAGGAATGTGAGGAGTTGCCCACGTGACAGAGCCAGGGTCCTGTTGCCTAGACAGACAGTGATGTTCTATCCACAAGAAGACTCCACCCATGCTAGAGCATGCATGCACACTAGCAGACAGGAACCCATAGCTGACACAGAGGAAGAGGTAGGGCGGCATGACGGGAAAGCTCGTCTGTTCTTGCTTGTGCCCTGGTGTGAAGACCTCCAGTTCCTTGCTGCCAGGCTGGATTATCACAACACCGACACTTCTGCTGGTTTTCCTGGAGCTGACCTCATAACTTCTCTTGGCTTTATTTCTCTAGACTTCCTTCGTCTTTAGCCTCCTCTGGTAACCAAGTTGTACCTACCTGCAGGACACACCTACCCACACCTCACCCCTCAGGGTGCCAGAGCGACTCTTCTCAATCTAATACTCCACAAACAGCTCATGCTGCAAATACACAGGACTCCAGGAGAGATACCCCAAGGCTAGCAGAAGTGCCATTGTCTGTACCCACAGACCCAGACCTAAACTCAGGCTCAATGCTGAGATGTCAACAGCCTCCTACTAGAGGCCCAGGGTTTTTTTCCTACAAAGGAATTCATGTTGCCTCTCAACTCCAGATGTATTCTGTGTGGCCTGTGAAAATTCACTCTGGCCCTTTAAATAGTTTTTCTATGCCAGTGTTTGGACTACTCATTACATGTGGGGAGCTGAAGAGACTTTTCCTATGCCAGTGTTTGGTTTTGTCTGGGGAGCCAAAGAGATGGCGACGTTCCGTGGTAGGAAGTTTTGCTTGTAGTTTCTGTGCTAATTGCATCCTGCAGAAGCAGTGGACCCTCTCCAGCCCACAGTAACTTCCCTTGGTGTCTTCTTGAAGTGCTTTCCTAGCTGAGGCCCCTCCCCAAGACCTGCTCTGTCTGGTACCTACCATATCAGCTGCTGTGGAGGTGTCGAGAAGGAACTCCTACCAAGTTCTACTGCCTATCTATGGAGCCTCAGTCACGCCCTCGCCACCAACTTCTAGACCCCAGCCCCGAGGAGAGCAGAGGAGGCATGAGACTTTGTCCCCGTGATAGCTGTTCTTGACTGTCAAGTAAGAAAGAACTTCAGCTGAGGGACGGCTGAAGTGGTTAGAATTCTAACCGTAGATCAGCTTGATCTCTGGGTATGTCTGTGAGGGACATCCAACAGCGGTCCACCCCCAGGCAGATGGGCCTGAATTGTTATAAAGAGGTAGCTGAGCAGAAACAGGAAGCTAGCCATCGAGCAGCAATCCTCCATGGTGTCTGCTTCAGTCTCTGTCCCCAGGTTCCAGCTTGAGCTCCTGTCCTGCCTTCCCTCTGTGATGGGCTGTGACTAGGAAGTGTGAGCCCAGTGAACTCTGTTCTCCCCTGTGTTGGTTTGTTTTGTGTTCTATCAGAGCAACAGGAAATAAACTGGGATGAGCCCCTTTCTTCAGCTCTGTGAGCAGCGGTGTGTTGTGACGTCACACCACATCTCAACATTGTCTGTGCCGTAGTGTGCTTTGGTGTTGACACAACAGGTGCTCAGATGCCAAAGTGTTAACCTCCAGCACCTCAGAATCACCGGCATCTGGAGACGATGTCTTTTAAAAAAAATCTACTTTTTAATCAAGTGTGTGTGTTTGTGTGTGCATGCACACCTGCACACATGCGCTTGCATGCACACGTGTATGGGTGCCTTTGAAGTCCAGAAGAGCGTGACATATCGTCCCTACCCCGAGAGCTGGAATTATCATAGGGAGGTCTGAGCTGTCTGTCAGTGTAGGTGCTGGGAACCAAACTTAGGTCCTCTGCAGGAGCAGTGTGAACTTATAATCAAGGAGCCGTCTCTCCAAGCTGGGGGGTCTTTGAGGTAAAACAAGGCCACCGTAGCTGTATCTTTGTTCTGGTAAGAGGTACAGATTAGGGCCCATGTGAGTACATAGGGAGCAGGTAACCATTTCAGGTGGGTGGAGACACCTCAGGAAAAATTAGCCCCGCTGATTCCTTTGTTGTGATGTGCAGCACCCACAGTTGTGAGGAAGTGAATTTCTGTTGATTACGTTGGCTGTGTCCCCCCGGGAGGCATTGTATGACACCATTAGCAACCTGCAGCACAGCAAGTGTGCTCCGTCCTTGGCTACTGAAGGTCTGACTTGGAAAGGTTTGAAAGCCCCTGACAGGCCCCGATTTGTGAACGTCCTCCGCCAGCATCGTCTCTGGAGCAGAGGGGCAGGCAGATGGACGTTATTAGCCCCACCACAATGACAGCTCGTGGTGAGTCTTGTGTAAACTCTCTACCAAGCTCACATCCAGTTTCCTATTTCTGACTTCTGACTTGTGGGTACCCAGTGTTAGCCCCATCCATTCAGTCATCTACCCCAGAACGTTACTTAGCTCCTCGGCTGGCTTACTTTGAAGGTATAGAGAGCTAACGGCAGGTGAGAGTTGAGTGGATACGTGCCCCTGTGGGGCATTTCTGAGGTGCATTCTTTTCAGTTCTCAGAGCCTCCGGAGCACTTAGCCTCAGCGTCCGCAGCAATGCTAGGCATAGCACACACTGTTTATTGATTTTCCCTGCCCCGATTTCCTGTTCTCCTCAAACCTTCACTCCTGGAAATTCCTAAGTTTCCCCCCTCCCCACTCCCCCCCACCCCCAAACCCCTCACCCAAGTTCCTGCTTTAAGTTCCAATTCGAGGGAGGCCTAAACCAAGATGATAAGCCCCTTGGACAAGGTGGGCAGCCCCATTCAAACCTGACCAATGGCAATCAGGAGCTGTCCTGATGCTACAAAACACGGTCACTTGTGCAGTTCCAAAGAGAGCTAGAAATGACTCAGAGGTGAGGAGAAGCACTCTGTGTTCGGTGACTTGTCTGCGGTCTAGAAAGATCTTGGTTAGCTGAACCCGTCTTCAATGGGCTGGAGTTTAAGAGATGAGTGAAGATTGCTGTACTTAAGTTCAAAGGAAACCCCTCGCCACATCCTGAACAGCATCAACAATGTATGGCAAAGCCTGTGGAGTTTTTCATTGACGGCAGATTCCCTGTGAATCAAGCCTTAAAGCCAAAGCCAGGGGGATGGTGTTGACAGAAGCAGTTCCACCAAGGGTCCACCAAACTCTGTCACCTGTCCTGATCTAGCTTCTCATTCTCAGACAGAAGGGCTAGACTCTGCTGAACTCTCTCAGTTGTCCCTTTAGACTCCCTTGGCCTCACTTGTGTGTTTGCAGAGGTGGGGAGGGGCTGAGCCTTCTGGTGCCAGCCCAGCCTTGGCTCTCCGGACACTGGCCATCTTCATGTGGATAAGTGAGTATCGGTGACCATGGCCCTCTGCTGTATGGTATTTGCCTGCTGGTACTGAGGAATAAGGAGCACTGGGGCTCTATCACACAGAGAGTTAAGACTCAGGAGCTCTCATCAGCAAGGGCTGACGGTCAGTTTCCTCTCCTTCCTTCCTCTGGCAGTCATCCACGCAGGTGACAGAGAATTTTAATTGCTGTTTTTATTAGATTGAGAGATTCATAGGAAATTAATGAAGTGTGCTCTTGTGTGTGCCTACAGCATATCCAGAGATGATTAGCTCATAACAACTATGACCTCATGGATGATTTAGTCCATTGATTTAGTCCATTGATTTAGTCCATTGATTTAGTCCTCAATTTGAATAGATGGAGAAGTAGCAGGAATGTGGAAGGTGGGATCTAGTTGGAGGACCAGGGTCACCGGACACATGCTTTTGAAGGGTGTGGTGGTTCGAATGGTAATGGCCCCGAATAGGCCTATATATTCAATACTTGGTGGAAAGTTAGTGGAACTGTTTGGGAAGGATTAGGGGGTGTGACCTTGTTGGAGGAGATGTGTCACTGGGGGGGCCGGCTTTGAAATTTCTCAGTTAGCATATTCTCTGTGTCTCTCTGTCTCTCTGTTTCTGTCTCTCTGTCATGGACTCTAACCCTCTGGAACTGTAAGATCCCAATGAAATGCTTTCTTTTTAAATTTGCTTTGGTCGTGGTGTCAAAGCTACTAAGACAGAGGATATGCCTGTTTTCTGGCCCTTTCCTCTGACTTCCAACCCTTGCTGGTTGTGGTGAGGTAAGCCACTTCCCCCACCAGGTGCTTGTTGACCCCTTTCTACCTCCTCTTGGGTCCAAAGCAATGGAGTCATCCAGTCATAGAAGGAATTCTCTGACACTCCCAGGCCAACAGAAATCATTCCTCCCCTCAGATACTCCTCACAGCAATAAAAAGCTAATCAGATGGAGATCATTGGGCACTTTATAGGGTTGAGTGTCCCTGAAATCCATAACTTTGTGAGCATCACCATGAAGCTACCAGGGGAAGATTCCACACCAGGAAACTTCACTTCATACACACAATTATTGAAAAAAATGCATAAAGTTATTTTCCGGCTGTGTATTGGGGTATATATGAAACGTGATTTTCATGCTTATATATGACTTGTTCACCTAAGATATCTCATAATACATGTAAATATTCCAAACTAAAGTGGAAGCTGAGGGCTGGAGAGATGGCTCAGTGGTCCGGAGTACTGGCTGCTCTTCCAGAAGTCCTGAGTTCAAATCCCAGCAACCACATGGTGGCTCACAACCATCTGTAATGAGATCTGATGCCCTCTCCTGGTATGTCTGAAGACAGCTACTTATATAGAATAAACAAATAAACCTTTAAAATAAAATAAAATGTAAGCTGAAACCCAAATACGTTTGGTCCTGAGCATGTTAGATACGGTCTTTGAGGACCAACCTCACACACAGCACCTAACCCCTCCTGTTTCCTGTCTCCTACTCTGATTCCTGAATTATAACTTAAGGTACCCCCCTCCCCACATAACGGCTGGAACAGCTTCTTTTTTCTGGAGAACCGAGGCAAAGGCCTGTATAATTTAAACCACTCTCTGAGGTCAGAGGAATCCACTGTACTCCCTGGCCAGCTCCCCTGACATAATCCTGGAGCCAAGGAGCCAGAGCTTGGACTAAAAAAGAAAAGTAGAGAGCTGTGGTATGGACCGAGTGCTCAACCTATTGCCTTATCCCGTTCCTACAGTAAAATAACACCCAAGGCTCAGCAGCTCATGACGGACAGCATTTGGCTCAGACCTCTGCAGAGCAGGCCAGCTAAGGGCATGGCACTGTCATCTGGGAAGGACTCCCTGCTGCATCAGGCCTTGGTTGATGGGATGAGATCAAGAGGGGAATGAGGGGACACCTCAGTGTCTCCTCAGTGACCTCAATCCACTGATGGCTACTTAGGCCCCGTCTCCCAGCATTGTTACACTGGAGATAGAATCTCCAAGACATAAACTTTGGAGGTCACGCTTAAAACTTAGCATCTGGGGCTGGAGAGGTGGCTCAGCGGTTAAGAGCACTGGCTGCTCTTCCTAAGGTCCGGAATTCAATTCCCAGCAACCACATGGTGGCTCACAACCTTCTGTAATGAGATTTGGTGCCCTCTTCTGGCTTGTAGGCACATATGCAGGTAGAGCATATGTATAATAAATGAATATCTTTTTTTAAAAAAGCAAAAAACAGGGGTTGGGGATTTGGCTCAGTGGTAGAGTGCTTGCCTAGTAAGTGCAAGGCCCTGGGTTCGGTCCCCAGCTCCAAAAAAAAAAGCAAAAAAAACCCAAAACAAAACAAAACAAAAAAAACCCTTAGCATCTGTCAGCTAAGGGATGTCTGTCTGTCCTGCAACAAGTATTTACTTCGACACCCTTAGATTGTCCCACTCCTTATTCTCTGTGCTACCCCCCACTCCTCCCACCCCAATTTTCAATATCCCAGGAAACAGAAGCTCTGGCACAAATCAAACTAAATGTCTTTCCCTTCAACAATCCTTATTTTCTTTCTACTTTACATTTTATTTATTTAATATATGAGTGTCTTGCTGCATACACATCCGCCTGCCTGAAGAGAGGACCCCCCTCCCTGCCCCCACATAGAGCCACTATGTGCCCCCCTCCGCCCCCATAGATGGATATGAGCCACTATGTTGTTGCTGGGAATTGAACTCAGGACATCTGGAAGATCAGCCGCTGCTTTTAAGCGCTGAGCCATCTCTCCAGCCCAAAAATGTGTAGCTTAGGCTGGCTGGCCTCGAACTCGTGATTCCCCTGCCGCTGCCTCCTTCAGGAAATCCTACCGGAGTGCACCACCACAACCGGCCCTTGATTTTGTAAGTGGACAGAGAGGCTGGAGCAGCTGTAGGGCGCTGTCGGCCTTTGCCAGGGTACAAACTCTCTTAGCTTTTCTGGTAAGTCAAAGTGATTCCTTCTCATGGTTTTGGGGGCTCCCAGCTAACTTCCAAGCCAGGGTTGAGAACTCTGGTACACAGTGAAGCACCCCATGTCTGTTCCAAATGCTCAAGTTGGGAACCGGATGGAGGTTACTCTGTGGGAAGCAGCAGAGCCTGGAGTCCCTGCCAGTCAGGAGAGAGCAGCCTCTGGCCCCGCCCCAGTCTCTGCTTAGTGAGACACGCCCTAGCCCCGCCCCAGTCTCAGCTTCTTGTTTCCCGCCTTCCTCCTCTCAGGCTGACCTCCCCACCACCCAGCCTTATCTCCAGGAAGAAAGGCCCAAGGTCACAGACAAACCGATAGTCTGATAGCAAAGTACCGACCATAGCCATGATTAATAGTTTTCAGTCCCAGCGTTTCATTTACATTTTAAAAAGGAAATTTCATGTGTAAACCCAGATTTCTGGCTTCCATGGGAAAACGAGAACATTTGGCAATGCTGAGAACTTGTTTCCTCTTGGCGTCAGTTGGCTCTGGCATGTTGCCTGCTCTGGACGGGACGTTTACACATCCATCTGAGGTCTTACCAGTGCCTAGGGCTTCGATCTAGCCTCTGTAGGCTTTTTGGTGTTAGCATTAGCGACCTTTCATTAGTTTACCAGCTCTAATGAGCACCAAGGACAGGCTTTAGTCTAACACCCTAGGACACGGAAGTTGCAGTCTGGACCACAGTGTTATATTTTGGTGGAGGTGACATGATTCTCAACAGTAGATTTATTCATATTTAATATTTCCAGGTGGCAATCACTGTTGTAAGACTAAATCAGGAGGAGGGAGACATAGAAAGCAGTCATTTTGCAGAGGGTGTTTCAGAAGGTCATAGGTTGCCTATAAGCAGAGACTAAAGGCCATGGGCACTTTCCCAAAGCCAAGAGTTTTTTTTTTTTGTTTTGTTTTGTTTTGTTTTGTTTTGTTTTGTTTTTTTGTTTTTGTCATTAAATGATCTCTGTGAGGACCTCTGAAGCAAGGGAATAAGCCTTTTTGGACTATTCTAGGACAAGATAGAAGGCCAACCACCAAGCATTCTTATTTGTTCTCACATAACTTTCAATAGAAGTTAAACACAAATGACGTATCATAATACATTTTAGTTTTTTTTTAACTACAAAATCAATATCATTCAGTTTTGGTCTTTACCCTTCCAGGAGTGTGAATCAATTCTCATTTATCCCCAGTGTCACATCTCAAGCCTGGGCAGACAGCTGGGGTCCCTGTTTAACATATCCA
Source organism: Rattus norvegicus (assembly GCF_021556685.1). NCBI lineage: Eukaryota > Metazoa > Chordata > Mammalia > Rodentia > Muridae > Rattus > Rattus norvegicus. The sequence continues at coordinate 268,872,306 of NC_141534.1, read as the reverse complement.
AGTCGACCTGGCTGACAGTTTCTCCCAGCTCCCCTTGGTCCCTACCTGTTCCAGGGTATGGCTGGTACACCTCATCCCCTACCCCAGACCCTCCAGGCCAGACTGCCCTTTCCCAGAGGCTCTAACATGTATGATCCCAGCAGGTTTGTACCTTTGGCCTCTTGGCTGCTGCACCAAGTTCTCTCTCTCACTTCTCCTACCCCTCTGCTCACATGGCTGAGCTCATGGTCCACTCGAGACTCCCCCAGATGGCCCTGCCTCAGGCAATGCTCTCCCTTTTATCTGCAGCAAACTTTCTCCTCCACCACACCTAGGAACAACCATGGTCTCTCTTTTCCTTTTTATTTCTTTTTTTCATTCAGTAATATTCTGGGGACTGGACTGCCTGCCTTAGTCAGAGGCCTGACACTCAGCTTTTCTAATTTGATGTCTACACGGGGTGTGGCTATTCTTCAGGATCCTTTTCTGGAGTATGATTGAAGCCAGTATTCACCAGGTCCAAGCATCTGACCATATACACACCCACCCACCCACACCCACACACACACCACACACCACACACACAACACACCACATATACATACACACACCACACCACACATACACACACACACCACATACACCACACACACGCACACACACACCACACACGACACACACAACCCCCCCCAACACATACTCACACACTCCAAGAGTTGGTTATCCATGTAAACACGATCCCATTGTGAGTTAACTTTTCTATTTTGAGAAGCACGTCAGCTTGAAATACCTCTCCACCTTGTCTCGGACGCATGCGTGCTGACGGAGTTGCCAAAATCGTCACTTGAGTAAGTGGCAGCTTTAAAAACCAACCAGCTGCAGACTCCAAAGCAGAAAGTCAGCGTAGGAAAGTGGAAGTTGGATTCCGAAGGCTCCGGGCGTCCCGAGGAGTTTCATAGTGGTGGGGTTTCGACGGCAGCAGAGACTCATCTAGGGGTTCTAGTGGCTCGTGCCTGTTGCTTCTCCCTGTCTCCCACAGCCAAGATGAACATGCAGGCCTGCTCTAGGTGTGGCTATGGGGTTTACCCTGCTGAGAAGGTCAGCTGCATAGACCAGGTCAGTGGAAAAGAGTGTGACAAACTTGGGGCTTTTTATCACATATAGAGGTATATTGAATGATAAAGAAAAGATGTGTTTTTCTACCTTATGTAAGTTCTGTTCGCTTCTATGTCTTCTGTGCTGTTTCAAGAAAAATTTGTTTTCATTTTAACATATTATTCTCATGCGTGAGTTCAGGAGTTTTATCCTCATTTTATCCATCATTCCCAACATTTTACCTTTAAAGTTTGTGAGCCCCAGGCCTGGGGGAAGACGGCTAACGGACAGGTCTTTTCTGTGACTTTCAGACATGGCACAAAGCATGTTTTCACTGCGAGGTCTGCAAGATGATGCTTTCTGTTAATAACTTCGTGAGTCACCAGAAAAAGCCGTACTGTCACGCGTAAGTGTCTGGCTCCCTGCTCGCCGATGCATGACTCTTGGTTTTCGACAAGTAGCCGACTGAGGGATCAGTTCCCAAGCCCCAGGCTGAACTATTAGGAGCAGTGCCTCTCCCGAAGTGCTCAGGCATACCTACTCACAGAAGAGCCCACAGTGGGGTTCTTAATGAGGCCAATAAATGTCACATTTCTAGTTAGTGAGAAACCAAGTCCACCTCTGTAACCGCGTGTCAGACGATGAACTCTGCAGAACAGCAGAACTGCCGAAGAGAGAACTTGTCTGGAGAGAGCTATTTCTCCTAAATGATGTCAGATTCATCTACTCTGTTATAAACTTCGCAAGTGACTTGACTGTCCTTAGTGAAATGAATCTCGCTGTTGTATGTGTTCAGTTTACATGATTTGAGTCTTCGAGGGTGATTCATTGGGAAGTCAAGGAGCTCAATCCTCGGGTTTAGTGCTCATCCACCCTAAAAAAGAGACAAGTATTTTAAGAATCCCCTGTCCCTTTGGATAAGCACTTTCCTAATTTTGACCTGTATTGATTTTGCAGCCATAACCCTAAGAACAACACGTTCACTAGTGTCTACCGCACACCTTTAAATCTAACCTTGAAGAATTCTGTGGCAGCCATGGGTGGGGTAAGTCGCTTAGCTTTGCATATTGAAATAGCCTTTTGGGAAAATCTGTGGACTCCGACACCCGTTGGTTTTTAAGTGTTTCTGTCTACATATGGACCAATTCCCGTCCTCCTGAGACACATGCAAAGTGCTCTTGAAAGTCTATTGCTGTCTCTCTGATATCTCAACATTCGAGGCCAATGAAGGTCTTTGATTCTAACGTATGTCTGGCCAGCCAGACCATGGTATCACTTTATACAATGGGCCTTGCCTACATTAGGTCGATAACACATAAAACACAATTTACGTAGCTGGAAACGATTACACGGAGTCCTGTTCTTTTCCTTCCTCTGTAGTGTTTCAGAATAGAATATTAAAACCCTCCAGTTCACACTCCTTGAACTGAGTGGTGGACTACAATTATCTACAACCTCACGACCCCCCTTTGGGGAGGATAGCTCAGATGTACTTTGCGTTGGGAAGATGGCGCGTTAAATCCAACAGTGAGCTTCTGTGACCCACTCAGCTGTTGATGGAACCTCTGTGTCTATTAACGTAATGAGTCATTGGCCCTCTGTCAGCAAGCCCAAGAGAAAGCTGCCCTGTGGGATGGAATTAGGCAGATTTCTAAAATTAGGTATTACCCAGCAGGTGGAGGGCTCTCTAGTAATCCCTCTTCACCCCAGAGTCCTTTCCTGGTGTCACCCCCATTTGCATGAATTCACAGGACTGTACTTAACAAAGCATCTCAATGCTTCTGTCCTTGCATGCGACTCTCTACAGCTGCTGTTACCAGACCTACCTCCCTGAGCTCTGTGTAGGATGCTTTTATTTCTCCAGTGTGCGTTGCACTGACTGGAAACTGCTTACTTCACTCTGTACACATTACAGCCCAAGGGAGCAGATACTATTCTTCTCCCATTCTGCTGCCAGAGAGGAAGCTGAGACTCGAAGGCATTATATAATCCGTACAATTCCATCCAGGCCACTGTGTACTAACCCAGACCTGTCTGGCTGCAGAGTCCATATTATTGGTCCACTGTGTATATACCTGGAAGGTGGCAAACTGCAAAAGCCAGAAAAATCGCAACTTCCTATATCCAGATGTTTCTGCAGATGTGTGCAGGGAGGAGTATTTGCTCTAAGGATGCTGTTGGGGTATTTCATACTCTGTACCAACAGATCTACACTGTCTGCCTTTGTCCAGCCTCCCCTAGCCTTAGCTGGCAGGGCTACCTTACAGGTCTATAAGGCACACATTGTTTACCTTTCCTTGGGAGGCAGTGACTCATTTCCTTCTAACTGTATGACAGAGCTAGTCCGGCAGGATGGTAGCGTAATCTCTCATTCTCCTTTAGACTATAGCCAGTTTCCCAGGAGACCTGAGTGTGTCTAATGGTTTGCATCTACGACTGTGTGACAACATTCATATGTTTGTACACGGGCAGAGTGCACACAGCAAGTGTAAATAGCCATGCATGCACATTCAGACCCATGATGTGCACTGCGGTGTATATGTACATATTCATGTATATTGTATTGTAATACGTGTGTGCATGTATGGGTGTATGTTTGCAATACATGTGTGTGTGCATGTATGGGTGTATGTTTGCAATACATGTGTATGTACATGTATGGGTGTGTCTATGTGAAGTATGCGTGTGCACTTCTGTGTATATGTGTTTGTACATTGATAGTTGCAGCATGTGCTTTTGTTCATGGATTTACACGTGTGTGCACACATACAGTTGTATATCATGAATGCATGCATATATATATGTATATATATGTATGTGCCTATGTGCATGGTATATATAGTGTGTGTGCCTATAAATGGTTGGTTATTGGAACCCCTTGCTCCTCTTTCTTCTCCTTTCTCCTCCTGATGAAAAACATCAGGAAAAATTGAGATGGCCAATCATGTTCTGTCTAGGCCTCAACTCTTTGACGATTCCTAGGGTGTGTGAAGAATGAGGTTTTCAGTACTACCCTTCCACCTCTCTGACAGACATGGCCAATTCAAAAAGAGAGAAATATATTGTGCATATGCTAAATTTTTTGAAAGGAAGAAAAGTCAGTGGGGACAGGGAATTTTGATAAGGACTTTGAGTGGGGACTTGGCACAGATCCATGGTTTTCTACTCTGCAAATGTCATTCTGAAAAAAAAAGTGTGTGTTAAGCTAGAACTTCCTGTTTGCATTTCTAGAATTTACGCTATCTTTTAAAAATCACATATTTATTTTCGTGTGTGTATGTATGTATGTATGTATGTATGTATGTATGTATGTATGTATTTGTGCCGCGTGTGTGTGTGTGTGTGTGTGTGTGTGTGTGTGTGTGTGTAGAAGACTATTTGTGGAGTCAATTCTCTTCTTTCACCGTGTGGGTGCTGGCATTGAACTCAGGGCGTCAGGCTTGGCGGCAGCACCAGCCCTTACAGGCTGAGCCCCATTGCTGGGGTAACTCTAGCCTTTTAAATTGCACCACTCAATAGAAGCTTTGCACACGGCAGGAGTTCAGCACGTCATCCAGCTGGTGGCACACAGGAAACCTCGGTGGGACTGAGGATGCGTTGAGGACGTGTTGAGCTTGGCACCACTAACACCTCACCGCCTGGACGAGGAAGAACTGCCCCCATTTACCTACTTACCGCTTATTTTCTTTCTCTTCTCTGGTGGAATGTTACTGAAAATGTTTTCATTGCTGCAGACCGACGGCAAAGAAGACGGCGAACAGTTTAAATCCGTTCTCCATTGGGACATGAAGTCCAAGGCCGGAGCGGGGGCGGCTAGCCGGCTGATGAACGAGGTGAGCGTGTGGGGGTTGAGAGAATGCGGACTGCGGACTACGGTAATGAAGGCGGATGGCGTCACCAATTCTAGAGAAAGCCAGCTAGCTTTTCTTCTGTCACTGCGCCGCTCTAGCTGCCTTTAGGAGACCCCCATCAATCCTTCCTAAGAGCACCCAGCTGTACCAGTTCAGCTCAACTCTGCTGCCTGCTTTCTTCCAATCACAGGGTTTCTGTCCTCAGGAACAGTGACCCCTGCTGGTGGCCGGTGTTGCTCTTCTTCCTGTGACACTTCACCTAGCCCCAGTCTGTTAGTCTGTCCCCACTGTGATCCAGTCATTCCCGCCTGGTCCTAGGAGGGCCTCCCCGAACTGCTTCCCCTCTCCGCAATTCTCATCCCCAGTCCAGCGGGGTCACACTACTTCTTGGTCTTCTTCTCATGGCCTGTCTATTGATGACCGGTTCCGTAAAATGTGCTTAGCCTGTTTATTTCTGATCGCACATACGGTATTTAAAACTTTCTCAGTGTGGAAGACCCTAAAGAGCGGAGAGCTGCTCATTTAGCTACCTCCTCTGATTCCAGTTCACTCCCTTCGAGCGCTCACCTTCCTAATTGTGCATGTATCCTTCTTGACTTTTCCGTGTACTTACGTCTGTCTGCCAGCTCTGTCTATAACTGTCACCTGTCTGTCTCTCTCCAGCATCCACCTGTCTCGTGATGTTCTATCCACCTCTAGCATCGAATTCTTACATTTGAGCATGCCTACTCCCTTACTAAAGGACCTCGGCTATTTAACTGCCCCTTTATTCTTAATTCATTAATTAATTAATTAATTTATTCATTCATTCATTCTATATAAGTTGCTGTCTTCAGACACACCAGAAGAGGGCATCCAATCCCATTACAGACAGTTGTGAGCCACCATGCGCTTACTGGGATTTGAACTCAGGACCTCTGGAAGAGCAGTCAGTGCTCTTAACCACTAAGCCATCCCTCCAGCCCTTAACTTTTATTTTTAAATTATTATTTTATGCATATATATGATGAATTTTAATCATTACTGTGCCTCTATTTTCTCACACATGAAACCCTTCTTTTCAAGTCATCCTCCTACTTTCATGGTATGTGTGTGTGAGAGACAGAGAGAGAGACAGACAGACAGACTGACTTACTGGTAGACTTTAATTGAGATTACTAACACCAGTGGGTGGGATTTATTTACTGGAATGTGGCCCACTCATCGGTGGCCACAACACTGAAAACAATGACATTTCCCCACCCAACAACCATTGATGGCCAGCAATCCTCCGAGGAATGCTGTGGCCTCATGGGCCTGTCCTAATCCCTGTATAACTTTGCTGGGACTGCAGATGGCAACACTGCAGGTAGTCCTGAGTGCAAGGTCCAAGCGTTGTCTGTTGTGGGGGCTCATTTTCTCATCCTCAGTTTCTACACTCGTTCTCCCCCTTTCCTGTGAGTTTCCTTGAGACTTAGGGGCAGGGGCAGGGTAAGGAATATAGATGCACTTGGGGGCTAGGAACCTACTCTCTTGTGTTCTTAGAACTTTGGCAAGTTATGAGTCTGTGCCTTAATGTCTGTGTCTCCGACGAACGTCAAGGACATCACTAATCTGGGGAAATAAACATTAGTGTTCACAGGCAGATACATAGCATCTCCATTTAGCACAGCAGCAGTAGGGGGACCTTAGGGCCATGACGTCTCTGGCCCTGGTGAGTTGGCCTGGGTCACAGTACCAGACCCACGTGTAGCATAAGATCCCTCTCAGGGGGGTTGGGGATTTAGCTCCGGTCCCCAGCTCCGGAAAAAAAAAGAACCAAAAAAAAAGATCCCTCTCAGATAAAACCAGAAAACAATTTTATTACACGCAAAGCAAACTTAAAAAAAAAAAACTCGTTAATCCACAGGGCTATTGCGAAGATTAAAGAATAGATAAATGAAATGAGATTAGAATAGTGTCAGGTACAAAAATACCAGCTATTAATATCTTTGTTGATGATTAAATATTGATATATCTTCAGGTTTTTTTTTTCACTAGACAATGTGCATTATTTTCCAACTTGTCTTTTCACTCTACAGATGTCTGCGAGCTATTTCTACATCAGCTTCCTTTTCCAGCTGTTGTGGATGTGTTCAGGGTGCACCTTTGCGGGCAGATGTAACTGCTTTCTTATTGGTGGGCAGGTTACCTACACGTTTTAAATGAGAATGTTGCAGCAGACACTCTTTCCCTCAGTCTCTTTTGGACAAGGAGGGTGTTTCCGTAGAACAGATGAGAAATGAGTGCACACCTTTAAATGTCCTTAAAGTATATGTAAGCACACAAATGTTGTCTAATTGTCACTTTGCCTGTTTGTTTTATTCCTGAAGTGTTACAGAAAACATTTTAAAAGGAAAAAAACCCATTTTTTCCCTTGGCTTTTCCCTTGGCAATCTTCTGATACCAGTGGCGGGCTTTTACATTTTCCCAGTTAGAGCTGACTTACCTCAGACTTGCTGACTATGGGGACTTCTTCCCGCTCAGTCTTAGCACACTGATGAGCAAAGAAATGTTTAATTGCATTTGGAAGGTTTCCATAACATGGAAGGTCTCGGGGAATTCATTATTCAAGATATCAGGTCACTTTCTAGTCTGAAGAGCAGGAGCACCTTGGTTAGCTGAGGCCCTGAATAGAGGGGCTGCTTGCTCTTAGAGAACAGCTTAATCTGACAGTGAGGGAGTCCTCCTGGGAATGGGCAGGGACTTGGTTGGGGAGTGTGGGGTGAGCTTGGGGAGTTTGGGGTGGGCTGTGGAGAGTGTGGGGGTGTGGGGCGAACATGCAGGGAGTGTGTCTAAATTCATGCTCATGCTTCCTTCGCAGAGAGATTACTGGCCAGGGTATGGAGAAGGGAACACTTGGTGTCCAGGAGCTCTTCCAGACCCTGAGATTGTAAGGATGGTTGAAGCTCGACAGTCTCTCCGTGAGGTAAGGGCCTCACTACTTACAACTAATTTGTAACAGTTCCTTTAGATATTCCTTTATTTTTAAGATTGCGGTGGACAGAACACCTTGACCCCTTTATTAGTCTTGTCATGATGCAAAAACAAAAACATCCCCCCCCAAAAAAAACCTGACAGAAACAAAGGGGGGGTTATTTTGGTTCATGGTTGTAGAGGGTCTATCAGTCATCAAAGCGATGTGCTCACCCAGAGAAACCAGGCTAGAACTGGAGCAGGTGTAACCGTCAAAGGCTGATCCCTCGTGAGCTACTTCTGACAGCTGCACTCCATCTCTAAAGGTTCCAACTGCAGAATAGCACTACATGCTACACTAGGGAACACGTGTTCAACACATGAGCCAGGAAGGATATAGTCAAGTTTTAACACCACTGCCCTGCCAGATTCCCGTGTGGTCCCAATCTGTGGACCCCAATACTCAGTTTCCTAGCCCATCAAAGACAGATGTGATGAAGTTAAGGGTCTTGCAATGAAAGAACCTGGATTCTTAGTGGGAGGGGGGCACAAGGTTCTCTCTAGCCTGTGTGCAGGGGTGGGGGGATGGGTAGGTGGGAGGGCGGTGGGGCAGGGGCAGGCTAGGCTGGTTGTGGCAGGACTGCGGAGTGGTGGAGGGCAGGGAGGGGACAAATCTCTTGTTGCTTCAGAAGGAGCCAGCCCTGATGGCCTACATTAGGTTCCACCTCCAGGACTGCGAGGGATGCTTAGACAGTGAAGGAAGAGAGAGGGTTGCAGAAATCCTGAACTGCAGATGGTACCCTCGTTCCTTCTGTACACAGCTCTCCTTGGGTGGAGAAAAGGGGATAACATCGGAAATGTAAATAAAAAAATAATATCCAGAAAGAAAAAAAGAAAATGTAGGGAAATGAACACACACACACACACACACACACACACACACACACACACACACAAAGTAATTTGCAGTGTTTAAAAAAATAAGTAATAAACATGTATGCTGTAAAAAAAAGAAAAAGAAAAATGTACTTGGGAAATTACAGTTAGTTTTTTCCTTTCTCCTTTTCTTCTCTTCTCTTCTCTTCTCTTCTCTTCTCTTCTCTTCTCTTCTCTTCTCTTCTCTTTTCTTTTCTTGTTTTTCCAAGACATGGTTTCTCTGTGTGAGGCTCTCCTAGAACTCACTCTGTAGACCAGGCTGGCCTTGAACTCAGAGATTCTCCTGCTTCTGCCTCCCAAGTGCTTGGATTAAAAGCATGTGCCACCGCAGCCCAGATTCAGTTAGTTTTTGCATTTTTTCCCCTTTAGAAAACAGAAGGTGATAAAAACAGGAGGTCTTATTTCTCACTAGAAAAGTTAACCCTCAGAGTTGCTCAGAAAGTAAGGAGGAAAAATAAGACATTTCCTGTCCTGGGCTGTAGAACTTTCCCTGGAGTTGAGTTCTAGCCAAGGCTCCTAGATTAATTAATGGCTGTGTTATGATACAAGAACGCCTGAGGGAATTGTATCGGGCTCCCCATAATATGATAATGAGCACTGAAGGTTCTCAATCTTAGTCAAGTGCCATGTTTAGACTTATCCCAGAAGTCGATGTGTTTCCCTCGAGTGGAGAGTCCAGCATCTCCAGTTTGGTGGCAGTTCTGTGAATCTGTTCTCATGCTGCTGTGGTTCTGACCAGCAGGGGTACACAGAAGATGGTGAGCAACCGCAAGGCAAAGGGAGCTTCCCAGCCATGATCACCCCTGCCTACCAACGGGCCAAGGCAGCCAACCAGCTGGCCAGCCAGGTGACAGTCCCCGAGCTCACGTGGTCCCTTGTTGATGCTAACTTTTGCTATGACTAGAGCCAGCTCTGAGATTCAGGAGAACAATATGAAAGAAATGTTATAGGGCTGTGAAGAGAGCCATGCTTTCCCAATGCCATGTCTTCTGTGCGGTGATTGGGCCACGCTTACAAGATGTGGAAGGGGGAGGATCCAGGGACCCTGTAACTTACCCATTGGCTAAAGTAAATGTTTCTCTGAGCTGCTGTCTTGTCTTAGAGAAGACATGGATTTACCTGGAGATTGGCGCAGCTTCTGGGTTAAAGGCTCAGGTTTTAGAGACAGAGACTTAGGATCGGAATCCCAACTCTCTCATTCTCTGTGTAGCTCCTGTCAAGTTACTTAACCTCTCAGTTATTCATGGTAAATAATAGTCTCACTATTATGGGCCTGTTGAAGGGGGTCCCATGTGTTGCTATTTGGTGACATTTTAGAAGTGCCCGGTACTCTGTAAGTTGGTACATTAGCAAAGATGATGTCTGTGGGTACAGACATGGAACAGGTTTGGTTTAAGGCCTGAAGATGTAGTTCTAGAGAGTGGTAGGGCAGGGTTCTCACAGAGGTTTGAGGTAGGCATGATGCCACTCTGACTCAGTTTCTCCTCATCAGGTGCAATACAAGAGAGGCCACGATGAACGGGTCTCCACGTTCACTCCGGTGGCAGACACTCCCGAGCTGCTACGGGCCAATGCTGGGGGACAGCTTCAAAATGATGTAAGAAATAGTACAGGGGGGCCAGGGAGATGGGTCAGTGGGCATTTGCCACCCAACCATCAGGACCAGAGTTCAGATCCCCACAACCCTCACAAGAACCAGATACGTGTGTTGCCTTGTCTGCAGTCACAGCATTTGGAAGGCAGAGACAGGAGATATTAGGACAAGCTAGCTAGGTGGACCAGCCAGAATTAGAGAGCATCAGGCTGAGCAAGAGATCCTGCCTCCATACAGAAGGTGACAGGCAATCAAGGAAGACACCGATTGTCAGCTCCATGCCTCTCAATGTAAGCACATACTTATGCAAATGCACCTACACCCTATGTGCTCTCCTTCATGTGAACACATATGTGTGTACCACACACATATACACATATGTGTGCACATACATGTTATGCAAATGTGCCTGTACCATGTGTGCACTCCTTCATGTGAGCACACATATACACATACGTGTGCACTGCACACACTTACACATACAAATGATTCAGTCTAATGCATGATATCCTTAAGACCCTCTTTTTGTTGTTATTATTTGGAGGGGAGGAAAGGAAACATGGAGGGAGACTCCTGGTCCTGTCCAGGTACCAGAAAGAAGTTCCTGAGGTCACATGCCATGAGTCGGCCCTCACAGGGCTTGTGGAAGCTCTTTAAACAGAAGCCATTCCATTATATTTGAACCAAGGCAGGCACATCAGGTGCAGATGAGAGAGAAACCTCTCCCGCCACTTCAGGCCTGAGAGGATGACTTCTGAAGGGGCTACCGCCTCCCTTTTCTCAGTCCCTGAGTTCCACATGGTGCTAAGTCCAAGAACTGAGTGTAGTTCTGAATGGAAAGTTGGAGCACAACCCCAGCTTCACAACCCCAGCTTCGTGCTCAGAAGTGGTCTCCACCTGCCCACCTGAGATCTGTGGTTGGGATGCCCACCTCTTCTCCCAAATGTGACAACAGCTCTTCGGAGAGAGACTTACTGCTTTGCCCAGTCCCACCCCCAGCCCACACCAGGTGCAACCCAAGGATGTGTCAAACTCCACACTGTGCCTTCCCAGCCAGGCACTGTGCTAGGCATTGGGAATGAGTGCACCACCAAGCTGTAAGCTGTTCTATGCATTAAGAACTGTCCAAGGTGATAGGCAGGCCTCACGGAGCTCTCAGGACTCCCCTCTCAGCTCATCCAGTACAACTGCAGTGGGTCGTTCTATCATTCCCTTTCCAATTTTCCAGGTGAGATACACGGAAGACGGAGGGCAGCAGAGAGGGAAAGGCAGTTTCCCTGCTATGATCACACCAGCGTATCAGATAGCCAAAAGAGCCGCCGAGCTGGCCAGCGATGTAAGTGTCTGTGCTTGTGTTGCCTTGTTAAGGAGGAAGCAGGAAGTTAACCTGGTTCGGGAGGTCCAACTTCCTGTCTGTTTGTATATATTCGTCAAAGCCAAGAAGTGCCTTTTCATCATAGTTGTCAATCATATTTTCCCAGTGACAGTGACTTGCTTCTTCTGTCTGTGATTTCTCCTCAGACCTAAGCAGAGATCGAAGACGCCACAGAGCCCTGGCTTTTACTTTTGTGGCTCTTGTACTGGGACTCACTGAGTTTTTTTTCTTACTCCAAATAGGTGAGGTACCATCAACAATATCACAGAGAAATGAAGGGAGTGGCTAGTCCTGTCGGAGCTGAGGGCACGATGACAAAGGACTCTATAGACCGATGTGGCCAGGTATGTGACACTTCTAGGAGCTGGTCTTCTCCAAGGCCAGCTGTTTGTTTCCCACAGCTGTGACAGCCATGAACTTGTGCTCAGAGTTCAGACTTGGTGCAGGCAATATTACAGAGCTCAGCTCATCTGTTTAGGTAACAGATCCCAAGTCCTTAGAAAAGAAAGAAAACCTGTGCTAATGTGGCGGTTTGGCCAGTAAGAAGACATTTCCATCTGTTGGTTGGAAAACTGTTCAAAGGAATCCAATCTGTCGAGTGAAGTCATTACTGCATGAGTTAGATCATCACTGTCAGGACTCAAATGTATGTCTTGAGGGGTTGGGCAGATAGCCTAGTGGGTAAGAGTGCAGGAGGTGTCAGTAGGAGGATTTCAGTTCAAATCTCCACCATCCATGTTTTAAAATAAAAAGAAAGGAAGGAAAGAAGAAAAAAGCTGGGCATTGCATGTGAAACTATAACTTCGGTGCAGGGCAGAGTGGTTGGAAGTGCTGGGATTTACACGCTGTCAGACTAGCTCCAGTTTCAATGAAAGATCCTGTCTCGAAGGAATAAGGTAGAGCAGGATAGAGCAGGATGCTAGAAGTTCTCCTTTGGCCTCTGCAGCCATGCACACCTGCACATATGTGTGTGCGTTCAGAATATACACACACACACACACACACAGACACACACAGACACACACAGACACACACAGACACAGACACACACACACACACACACACACACACACACACACACACACACACCCCAACTAGCAGGAGCTCAGTGTGATGATGTCTTACATCTGTAATCCTACAACTTGGGAGGTGGAGGCAAGGAGGGTTGCCACAATTTCAAGCCTGGGAATCAGGGTGAGTTCAATTCAGTCTGGGCAACATAATGAGATCTTGTCTCAACAAAGAAACAAAACAGAACAGAAAACTCTTGCTGTATTTGGCCAAAAAAAATAGATAAATAAAAATAAATCCAGTCCGCATTTTCACCGTCTTTCCTCCCCTAGTTATAACATACACGTAAATTCATTTGTGCTCACCCAACTTGGAAAACCACAAAGCCCATTAGCAAAGAATCTTAGAAGCTTCCTCCCCTCCCCGCTCCCAAAACATACCCTTTTCACTGATTATGTTTGACCCAGAACACTCAGACAGCCAAGCAGGAAGGAGGGTTTAATCATTTTCATTTAGGGAGAAGGTCGAAAGGAAGTCTGGACCCTAAGTTTGGCCCATAGCTGAAATGTAATTTGGTAGTGTTCTATTGGTTCCTGGTCATTCCAGCATATTGACAGCAATGTCCAGTCTTGATGATAACAAACTCAAGAATCAAGGTGGGTGTTGGGTGGCGCCATCAGCAGCTGTGGCGGGAGCTCAGTCTAGGGTGGCGCTTTGCTGCTTGATTTAGCCTGACTCATTAAGGGCAAGAGTGGGATGGAGTTGAGGCAGGCAGGCGGATACAGGCTGACTATCTGTAGTGCCTTAAATACCACACAACTCATTCTTGCTAATGGCTACACCCATGGGAAAAGGCTGTACTACGCAGATTTGTTATTTACAACCGAGCAATTCCCCTTACAAAAGACACACACACATATACACACACTCACACACACACACACTCAACTCACACACACACACACAAACATACACTCACTCTCACACACACAAACACACACACATACACTCACTCACACACACACTTTAAAAACGAAGCTACCAAAACAAAGCTAGAGATAGAAAACTAACACCGAACAACAAACTTAGATCCTTTTCCTCCTCCAAACTTACCTCCTCTCCCCACCCCTCACCCCCAACTCAAACATTCTGGCAGCCAAGCAAAAACCAAGGGCTCAAGCTGACCAATTTTCATTTTGGTGGCAAGAAGAGGCCGGGCTACTTAGATTTGATCCAAGTATTTTACTTAAGGAAATGCATTTGCTGGAGCCCATCATGGTCTCTTGAAGGACCTCTTGTCTCAGAGGAGGCCCCAGGGAGAGAGCTGTGATCCTGGGGTTCTGAGGACTGTCCCCAGCCCAGAGCAGAGTTTAGATGAAGAAGCAGCTGACTGGGCTCAGGGCAGGTCTGGGATGAAGAACTTGGGACTTCCGAGAGAAGGTGCGACTGCCTCTACTTACCGTGTCCCTTCTCACTCATGGGATGCTAGTTTTGTGAAAGAAGGGTTTTCTTTATGGGAGTTGGGGAAGGAAGGGACGAATTAAAATGAGAATGACAATTCTCATCTTTCAAGACATATTTACCCCCTTCCAGAGACTGATAGCAGCACGAGGCTCCTCATCACAAAGTCACAAAAGGTTTTATTCTACCTGATATCTGGTTACACAACACACTTTGCTGACGGGGAGCAGCATCAGAGATGTCAAATGCACTTCTGCATACATCTGCCATTGTGTCTAAGCAAAGTAATACTTGAGACTAGTAAACCCTTACTATAACAGCATGAGAGTGGGAGAGTCTCTTGACTTATCTGATATTGTGATGATTGATAAGGAGGAGAACGGTCATAGTGACAGGTGTATGTATGTATGTATGTATGCATGCATGTGTGTATGAATGCATGCATGATATAGTGTATGTGTGTATGTATAGTATGTGTATGTATGCATAAAAATGATCATGCATGCTTGCTCATATATATGATATAGTATACATATGCAGGTATGATATAGTTTTTGAATGTATGTATGTATGTATATATGCATGTATGTATGCTTGCATTATAGTATATTGTATGTATGCATCTATGTATGCTTGTACGTATGATATAGTGTATGTATGTATGTATGTATGTATGAATGATACAGTGGTCCAGGCTCCAAGCTCTATTATCTTATTCACCCCATGTACATCTCTGACAGTCAGTGGAGTGTCCAGCATGGATGAGATTTTCTGCAATCGGTCTCTGGGGCTATCACTGCTGCCCCTACCCATGCCAGGAGGGACACGTATTGATCAAAGTTTTTGCTTGACTCCTCAGACTTACTCAGAAGAGTGTGAGGAACATAGGGGAAAGGGCAGCTTCCCGGCCATGATCACCCCAGCTTATCAGAACGCCAAGAAGGCCAACGAACTTGCTAGTGACGTAAGTACTGGCAGAGCCACTGAGGTGTGGATGATGGGATGCCGGCAGCCACACTTGCTGAAAGCCACGCACGGACACATCTCCTAGAGCCAAGCAAAAGCAGGCTGCTAGCCTGGCCTCCGGTGCAAACTCAGAGTGTCCCATTGATCTGTTCATAGACTTTCATTATGTCATCTATCTGTTTGCACGGAAATGCGGTTGGACAAACTGCACTGCTCATTTAGTCCATTTTCCCAGAGCACAAGCGCTGGTGTGAGCAGATCAGCTGGGATGAGGTGAGCCTTTGCCGGAATGCCAGTGCCAAACCGAAGGGGAAAGCTCACTGAAAGAAGCCATGTGATTATCAAATTGGATGTGACCCAGCGAGTGATAAGTGGTTTTTATTTAAAGAATGTTAGGCAGCTGGCAGTCTGTCCTTGAGAGACAGGCTATAATTAAACTTAGTAGAGTGCAGTGCTCACCGCAGTTCTTAACATGCCAGCTTGGACTTGGTCTCTGACAGAAGCCTAGCATTCATTCCACCCTGTGCCCTTCTTTCTGCCACTGTTCAGTGAGCACCGAGGAACAGCGCCACCTTTGCCCTGAGATGGGAAATGCAAGATGTTACTCCGTCCTCTGAGCCACTGCAGAAATGGTGTTGAAATTTAGGGCAGAATGAGGTTGGATTTTATTCTTTGCCATGGTAGCCTGAAGAACCTATCTCCTTCCTCCAGGCAGTGTTGGAGTGCAACGAGTGAGCAGTGTGTGAACAGATCCAGGAAAAGTTTTAGCACAAGAAGAATCAAGTGGTTTCTAGACTTACTAAGGTTTTAGAAAGTCCACAGAAACTTTCTTTCCGTTAGGGAATCCTACTGAGCTATTGTGAATGTGGCAACCACAATTCCAGACTCCCTTGATGTGCTTCTTTCAGATAAAGTACAGGCAGGACTTCCATAAGATGAAGGGCGCGGCACATTTTCACTCCCTTGCAGCCCAGGACAACTTGGTTCTCCAGCGGGCTCAGAATGTGAGCAAGCTTGTGAGTGAGGTGAGTATTGGGGAGAGCTCTACTTCTGTACTGTCCCCCCTTTCTCTCAGACAGCAAATGCAGTGGCCGTGTTTAAAAATAATGCTGCTGGTTGTGGCATATATCTATAACACTACATATACCCATACACACATACACACATATAGATATACAAACATACACACATACACACATATATACACACACATATACACATATACGCATACACACACATACAAACATACACACATACAAACATACATACACACATACACACATACAGACACACAATACACACATATACACATACACACATACATACACACATACACGCATACAAACATACACACATATACACATACACACATACATATACACATACACACATACATACACACATACATATACACATACACACATACATACACACATACATATACACATACACACATACATGCATACACACATATACACATACACACATTCACACATACACACATGGACACATACACACATACATACACACATACATACACACAAACATACACACATACATACAAACACATAAATACATACATAACACATATGTACATACATGTATACACACATATACATACACACAAACATACAAACACATAAATACATACATACACACATATGTACATACATACACACATACACACATATGTACATACATATATACATACACACATATGTACATACATATATACATACACACATATACATACATACACACACATACATACATAAATAACTTGACAGGTAGGGCAGGAGGATCAGGAGCTCAGGGCCACTCTAGGCTATATAGTGATTCGGAGGCCAGCCTGTGCTACATGCCATCCTGGCTCAAAACAAATATACAAAATGGAACCATGCAAACTGTCCTCATGTTGCCAGTTTCCAAATAATGCACCAAATATAGAACCAAACAAATGAAATCTCTCCTTGTTGGCTCAAAACTGTCTTGCTAAATATTCAGAAGGGCCTGTCGACAGGTTTGTAGTTGTTAGAAAGAACACTAGAGGATGCAACTTTTAGAGATTTGTTTTTATCTTTAATGCTGTGTGTGTCTCTGTGTGTGTGTGTGTGTGTGTGTGTGTGTGTGTGCGCACATGTGCGTATGTGAGTGCAGGTATTCTCAGAGGCCAAAAGAGGGCGCCATATCCCTCTAGAGTTAGGGTTATAGGCAGTTAGGAGCTGCTCAACTTAGGAACCAAACTCAGGTCCTCTGGAAGAGCCGCACGTATCCTTAGCCTCTGAGACATCCCTCTTGCCCCTGTGCTCCAACTTTTAAGACCATAAATTGTTACATTAGTGTGGAATCAACATCTAGACTGTCTTAAATGCCATATTTCCCTTATCAGTGGAGTCAGAGTTCAGAGAAGCTGTGCCTTCCCTCCAAGTAGCTGTCTACCTTTCCTTCCAGGCTGGCCTAGCTCCCAGAGGGTGCACATTGTTTAAGCTGCCCCCTGCTTAAGCCTTTCTAAACCAGGATTCGTTGGCAAGGACATATGTCCTCTGGCTCCCTGGACCTCTAGTGTCCCTTCACGGTGGCTCCTGTCATTTGCACTGCTGTTCAGTGCTTGAAAATCCTTGAGTGGCAGCTCCAACCACCGGAAGAGTTTGTGGCTATGAAAAGTGCTCCTGTACATGTTCTTTGCGATGCTAACGCTGAGATGTAAATACCTTAGACCATCCTGTTACTTCTAATGATCAGGCCGTAACTTCAAACCGAACTGGTCGGTGACACTCTGACATTCAAACGCTCAGAGTCATACTTTCCCAGGCCTCAGTGAGAGCCTTGGACACTGGGAGGTAGTAAGTTCGATGCTGGGAACTTAGACTCTGCTTTTGTTTTTTTTTTCTCAAGATTTATTTATTTATTATATGTAAGTACACTGTAGCTGTCTTCAGACACACCAGAAGAGGGCATCGGATCCCATTACAGATGGTTGTGAGCCACCACATGGTTGCCAGGATTTGAACTCAGGACCTCTTAAACCGCTGAGCCATCTCTCTAGCCCCTAGATTCTTTTAACAATATATTCTAAGTATTAGCATGAACCATGCATACTTTTTAAAAGGCGTAGCTCTCCCACATCGTTCGATCAAACACTAAAACAGTTTGCATTGTATTTCTTTGATGCGCCATCCCAAGGGCACTTCTATTTCATTTTGCCCTTATGGTTACCCAACAAGGAGAGCCAGCTGTCTCTCCTAATGTTACTTCTCACCGTTAGCTCTTTTCTGCAATTACTCGGGACTGACTTGGTCTATTTGATAACAGTAGCCTCACGTCCTGCACCCAGGCACCCAGGGAACTCAAATACCAGCTTGTTTTAAATTAAAGATGGCCTGCCTTTATGATACTGCTTTGCAGAGCATTTCTGTTAAATTTTCTTGATGTGTTCACAGAGAGACGTGCATGTGGGTCTACGGAGGGAGGAGTTTCGTAGGTGGGCTTGTCTATGTAGTGGGCTCTCAGAAGACACAGGACATGGCAGGAAGTCTGGATGTCTTTTCCACCCAAATGTCATAAACACCCAAGACACTTTACCCCAAGAGTACCCACATCATTTCTAAAATAGTACCTTTTTTTTGGCCATCATCATTATTGCTGTTAATTGAAGCCATCGTGCAAACCGGAGCCCCACGCTGGGGAGACTCTCTGTCAGGAGTTATACCCCAATCTCTGTTTCACAGTTCTTGATCTGTGAGAGCATTGGAGTACCTGTTGTTGAGAAGGACTGGGTATTTGCAATTTTCAGGATGCGATAACTTGCTTTATTATTATTATTATTTTTTTTTATTTTTATTTTTATTTTTATAAAGGAAACACCATACGCTCACAGTATCACCTGTGCTACTTTAAGTCTTGGGTTGAAAGTTTCGTAAAAAAATATCCTGGTCAGACCTGGGGGATGTTTTCAAGAATGGCTTCGGGGGTGTTTCTGTTAAGCAGCTGGTGTTTGGCATTTCAAGGTGGAGTACAAGAAGGGTCTGGAGAATAGTAAAGGTCACAGTATCAACTACTGTGAGACACCCCAGTTCAGGAATGTGAGCAAGATCTCAAAATTCACCAGCGATGTGAGTTACTCCATAAGCACGTTTCGTGAGTTGAGCTTCTGCATCTCCTGAGGGATGAACTTTGTGACTCTATCCTTGTGTCCCAGAGAAGCATGGCCCCTCGGGTGCATGGTACATTGAGTTTGGTTAGGAGTGTCTTCTGTGATTAGTCTATCATCAAATGACGTCATAGCCCCAGCGTTTCCCTGCTTGCCCATATGTTCTCAAGGTGGAACTGTGTTTGTTTATCCTATCGGTGTGGTTCAGCAGCTGTTCCTGAATCCTAGCATGGGAGCCTGATCGAGCATGCAATGTCTCTTTTCATTGTGACTTTGTGCTTCTGAGTTGAGATGTATGATCTCCCTTCACACAGGCAGCTGAGGAACCGGATAAGAGTTCCCCACTTTACAAATGACCAGATGCATGCTACAGAATCACTCACAAACTTTGGGTATTCTCAGGAGAAGGTTGGAAGACGTAGCCATTCCATTTTGATTTCCCTTTTATTTGATAAGCAGCATTTAGTACTGGGCTCAGTTTCCTACTGGTTTCCATAGCGATCAATTTTTACATCATAAGATTTGACAAAGATCAGATTCTACTCTTCGTGTGTAAGGTCCACTGGGGATTGGTTCACGACCTCTTGGTAGGCACTGCAGTCTTCAGATACCAAGTCCTTTATGTAGTGCCGTGATGGAGTCTAGCATTCACGCAGACTTCAGGTCCCTCCAGATTACTTATAAGACCCGATGCTTCGAAAATGCTATGTAAACACTGAGTTTTTAATGGAAAAACAGTAAGAGAAAAGCCCACGCATGTTTCCTACAGATACAATTGTGTTGTTTTGTTTTTCAAATATCTTCTATCTGTGTCTGGTTGGGACCACAGATGTGGATGCTAATGGATTTAGAGGGATGACTGCATTTAGGCAAAGAGGCAACCACTAACTTGTAATGACTTGGCTTGTGGATCAGGACCACACAACCAGGGCTTGTCTATCGGTTGTCCATCGCCCGTTCCACACTCTCACAGTAAATTTCCACACCAGAAAAGGCTGGTAAATTTAAAAGCAAACACGTAAAATTAAAAACAAATGCATGCAGTCTGCCTTGGTGGTGCTCCCCACGACAGTCTGCCTCGATGCAGTGCTCCCCACGACATGTGCTCCTGTGTGCTTGTCTGCCCGTCTTTCCTCAAGTTCTTGTGCACTTTGGAAATCTCAGTTGTTTAAAAACAAGGCTTTTTTTTTTCAGTAGTGAAATCGTGCTTATATTTAGACTTAGACTATGAAGAAAAATAGTTTACCTTCATCTAGGTGGGAACTTTTCCTCAAAAGTTTTCCTCAAATGTTTCCTTGTAGAATAAGTATAAAGAAAACTATCAGACTCACCTGAGAGGCCACTATGAAGGAGTCGGCATGGACAGACACATGCTCCACGCTCTCAAAGTCGGCAGCCTGGCCAGCAATGTGAGTTGTGTTTGAGGGACAGTGGGAATCAGCTGGCTGGGGTGTGAAGAGTTTGGCCAATTACTTTTTGTTATTTTTGTCTTTTTTTTTTCTTTCTGGAGCTGAGGACAGAACCCAGGGCCTTGCGCTTGCTAAGCAAGTGCTCTACCACTGAGCTAAATCCCCAACCCTGGCCAATTACTATTAAACCCTCCTTCAAAAATGGGTATGCTTCTAGTTGTAAGAAGAGACACCCACGGATCTTTACATGTTGACAAGTATAAAGAATTACAAAAGCCTTTAAACCTTTCAGAGGCCCAGCCAGCTCCAGTTAGTGCACTCTGGCTCGAAGGATCTGTTACCATTGATTCAGGGTAATATGGCGCTCCACTTCTGAACGATTCAATAAAATGTGCCAGTGCGATTCCTATTGGAAGTGCTGCGCGATTTCAAACCTTTTATGAATGGGAGGTGGGTACTTAGGGGTGACTTTGTTTTTCACTGAAGGCATGCTATGGCCATGCAATAGTAATAGAGTAATGGGGTAACCAGACATCAGGGGGTATCGTGGAAACTAGCTCACAGACAGGAAAAGACTGCATTTTAAACCTTGGAGATAATGAGCACTTATAGAAGACCTATTTTGTTCTCCAAACATCCAAACGTTGGATTTCTTCTGCCCAAGGACTCTGATGTTGACTGTTACAAAAATAACTGAACTACTCTAAAGTTTCTAAGTCTTCACTGTCTTTAAATTTGCCCAGAAGCACCTTCCTTGCATACCCGTGCTTAGCCGCTCGTTTAAAACAAAAGCGAGAGGCTTATAATTAAAAAGAAAGATAAAACAAATGTACTACAGATGGGAGTTGACTAAGTTTGAACTAATTAAGAATAATTCAAATTAGTTGAAGGCAAAAGTGTGAACATAATGTAATTTTCTTTAGGGGTGAGGAAAGTGGGTTAATTTTGTTTCTAATTATTCAGATATATTTATGACAGTCAAAAAAAAAAGGGTTGGGGAAGTGGGAGCTGATTCCTCTCTTCTGTGGGTTTCAGGTTGCCTACAAGGCTGACTATAAACACGACGTTGTGGATTACAACTACCCAGCCACTGCCACTCCGTTCTACCAAACCACGATGAAGCTGGCTCCCCTGAAGGATGTGAGTCCCCGCCTCCTGCCCCCTTTCATCCTATGACTTGCTGTGGATCAAGGCTTAGGCAGTCAGATGGGAAGGAAAAATACCTCATCAATATATATAGGAGACCAAAAGGGCTAGGAACGGGAACTGTCCCTCCTCTGGGGAGTCCATGCATGCATGACGAAAAACTCACTTTCTAGGTAAAGTTTGGATGATTCTACTCTTGCCTTGAAAATATCCTAAAGTTCAATTTCCCCTCTCAGACTTTGGAGAGCTACATCTGCTGGACGCGTTCACGATAACTATCCCACAGCAATGATGGCCTTTAAATGTTAGCGCTCAGTATGCTAAAGATAGAGCAGGTATAAATTATGAGCAAACGTTAATGTTAGCTATCCTTTCTTCTCAGGGGTGTGTTGGCAAATAGAGAGAGACGGATAGGCAGGCAGACACACAGAGACAGACAGAAGAATAGCTAAATTCCTTACTTACTACAGCAGTGAGCCTGCGTGTGGTTTGGCATCCCAAACCAAATAAATTAATTAAAATTAATATTTTGGCATCACAATAATTTTATTATCTGTTCGGTCTTAAAATTTTAGAAAATATAGGGGAAAAGGCATAAAGAAAAAGGATAAAGCAATTCACTCGCTTAAAAATGAGCTGGCCTCATAGCCAGAGCAGACAATCTTTAGTCTACTAAACACTTAATAGATTAGGTAATTCCGCGTGTGCTCACTGACTGCCCAAGGTGCTTCCCTCCGGCTCTCCTGGGCTCAGCACAGCACCAGTGACCAGCTGGGGTTTCCTGCTGGACTTCACCGCTCTCCCTTTTTTTTTGCAGAGTGGATATGTCGAGATTGATTGTGCTGGCTCTGAAACAGTGCCTAGACCACTAAGGAGCCAGTTAATGCCAGCTTATTGGGTGAACAGGGCTTTGCAAAGGTGAATGAGCAGGTTATAAGACCCAGCAGGACAGAAGGGACCAAGCTTTGTGCTTCTCTTCCCCAAAGTTTTGTTAGGTTGTCTCTCTTGTATGCTTATGAGACCAAAGCAGCTTTGTTTTTGGTCCCAAATACTTCATAGGCTACTTAGTAATTAAAAGTCAAGTCGGGAGTGTGCGTGTTTACAGTCAAGCTCTTGAGACCAAGCCTAGTAATTAGCACAATAAAATGAGAGATTTCTATAGCTTTGTATTTCCATTGTAACATCCTCCTCTACCACAGGTGTGTCTGAAGGACTCTCCATCAAGGGCTACGCCTGCAACATTGTAGCTAGCTCAGGATTAGACTGGACTGCGATAGACTCTGGGTTTACAGTCTAAGCTGGCAGCACATGGGTCATGCCCAGCATGTTACTCATTTGCTTCTGCCTGTGCAGAAGGAAAATCAAAATCGCACCATGTCAAACTACTACTGCTGTGTCTTGTGTAGTAGGAATCGGCCGGGACTGAGTCAGAACTCACCTACAAGTGCATCTTTCTTTGCTTCCTCTTCCTGTCTTGGCTCTCATATGTGTTTGAGAAAAGCATCTAATGTAGATTATTAACACCCAGGAAGTGGGAAACCCATTCCTTTTTCAGGAGAGTTTGTGGTCTTGTCATGTGGTAGCCTTAAATGTGATAAAATAGCCATGAAATTGAATATAGCACGGGTCCTTAATTAGAGGGCATTCCTGTACATGGTTTTTAGAAATACTAATAGAACTAAAATGGGACTCTATCTTTAGCACAGACGCTTTCAGAATGCAGACTGAAGCAGTGGCCAAACGTTTGTGAAATTAATCATGGAGGCTGTTAATTATGTCCTGCAGAGAAAAGTGATTGTGCTCAGTGTGACATATTTAGTGCAGAACTATCAGGAAGGAATGCGCTATTTTACAAATACGGTTTTTGTGACATTTTTATCATGCCTGGTTCTGAATCCTAATAAGACTCTATTATGAGCTGATAATTTTCCCTCTGAATTAATGCATTAGATAGTCACAGTGCTCTAATCTCATTAGCAGTTGACACTGAAATGACTTTATATCTCCAGTTTTCCCTATATACTCCGGATATACAAAGTTTTTTTCTCTCTCCTTGAATTATTAATGAAAAAGCAGTAAAGTGATGGTCTCCAAACCCAGCAGAGCAGTCAGCTCTGTGCCTTAAGGTTTGGAGAGTCTATAAGTGCTGTTTTAAAGACAAACTCGTCTGTCATTTGTTTGCTCATGGGATAGATTTCCTGATCTCAGTTATACAAGTCAGAGGGTTCTCCATGGTGAATCCTGTCCATCTGTAAGTAATTGTCCCAAGCATGCCAGGTAAACTGGCTTACAGAGCACAGCCTCAAGGGCACAGCCTGAGGACCATTCCCCAGTTGGTCTGGGATGACATTTGTAGCTCGGTAGCTGAACAGCCTCTCTTAGTTCTCCGTGCTTCCCTGTCCACATTTCAAGGTAGGGGTTATTGCAGGATGGCTGGAGGAGTAAATGGGTTAGGGCCTTTGCAACACTTGGAGCCCTGTGTTGGTCAGAATTGCTACTACCAGATATTGAGTGGAGGGAAGATCGGGAATGAGTCAGCTGGAAGCTGGCACAGCCAAGGGGGCACTCAAGTTTATTTCAGGAGTGAGCCTAGGAATGGCTTGGCACCCTGTGCATGTCAGTGACTTTTTAAAATACAGACTTACTTGCCAGCTCTTAAAATGTCAGTGGATGTGGAACAGGCACATACTGGGAGTTTGCAGTTGACAGGGCTGCTCTATCTTGCCCAGAAGACGTCAATTGCAGCCTATCTTCCTGTCTTCTGGCATTTGCGTTCATCCGGCTCCCTTTCCTTGCAGAGGCTCCCTGAGCCTTGGAGGAGATGGTATGCCCGTCTCACTTATGGTGGGCACATATCCCTCACTTAGCACCTTGTGCAGTCACAGCTCTCTGCACTTACTCCATCACTGGAGAGAGAAGCTCCTCTGATGATGGTAGAGAAGAGCCCTGTCTGTGGGTCTAAGCACACACATTTAGAAGTCAGCTTGATATTATGTCAGTTTAGGTAAGCTGCATTCAATCCTCACTCCCCAGGGTCTAAGATCTTAAGACCTCGTGGCGAATCTTTTGACCCTGTTTGTAGGGATGGATTCCCTCATATCCAATCATAGAGTTGCACCAAGGATAGGCCTAGCAAAAGTCAGGCATGAAGGGAGACGGCGTCGGGGATGGTCTGTCTCTCTCTGTTGAACTACTTGCTACTGATAGATTCAGGGAGGAGAGGGGGATCCTTGCCTTCAATTGCGTATCCACTGGAGACCGCATGGGAACCAATTGACAGTGCCCAGTGGTGCTTGCAGGCGACCCTGGCTAAACTAAGTGGGTCATAATATAAAGGCGAAAACCGTGGATTTCGGGAAGGGTCTGCTGAGGATGGGGAGGGAGGGGTTGGTGTGTGTGGGAGGGAGATGTGGGAGGGCATGGGGAAGAGGGGGTTTGGAACATATTATGCACAGGCATGAAGTGGTCAGGTGGCCAAAATGATCCGTTAAATCTGTAAAAGGAAATGTTTAAAGCCAAATTTAGAAAGTTCTCTGCCTTGGAGCTGTGTTTTTTAGAAGTGAAAAATACTGTGGAAAAAAAAATGTCAAGACTGAGAAATTTTGCAGGGAATGGTCAAGCCAAGGCTTGCCCAAACCGGGATTTTATACCTCTGTTTTTAAACTTGTCAACCGCCTGTGTATGCATTTTCTGTATACTTGCTTTAAGACATGTATACTGGTTGGGCAACTAAACTGAGGGAAGGAACACATGTGTTGGCTCAGAAAAGGCAGTGGTTTATACAGGAAGCGGTGGTTTATACAGGAAGCAGTGGTTTATACAGGAAGCAGTGGTTTATGCAGGAAGCAGTGGTTTATACAGGAAGCAGTGGTTTATGCAGGAAGCAGTGGTTTATACAGGAAGCAGTGGTGTATACAGGAAGCAGTGGTGTATGCAGGAAGCAGTGGTTTATGCAGGAAGCAGTGGTTTATGCAGGAAGCAGTGGTTTATACAGGAAGCAGTGGTTTATGCAGGAAGCAGTGGTTTATGCAGGAAGCAGTGGTGTATGCAGGAAGCAGTGGTTTATACAGGAAGCAGTGGTTTATGCAGGAAGCAATGGTTTATACAGGAAGCAGTGGTTTATACAGGAAGCAGTGGTGTATGCAGGAAGCAGTGGTTTATGCAGGAAGCAGTGGTTTATGCAGGAAGCAGTGGTTTATACAGGAAGCAGTGGTTTATACAGGAAGCAGTGGTGTATGCAGGAAGCAGTGGTTTATGCAGGAAGCAGTGGTGTATACAGGAAGCAGTGGTGTATGCAGGAAGCAGTGGTTTATGCAGGAAGCAGTGGTTTATACAGGAAGCAGTGGTTTATGCAGGAAGCAGTGGTTTATACAGGAAGCAGTGGTTTATACAGGAAGCAGTGGTGTATGCAGGAAGCAGTGGTTTATGCAGGAAGCAGTGGTTTATGCAGGAAGCAGTGGTTTATGCAGGAAGCAGTGGTTTATGCAGGAAGCAGTGGTGTATACAGGAAGCAGTGGTTTATGCAGGAAGCAGTGGTGTATGCAGGAAGCAGTGGTTTATGCAGGAAGCAGTGGTGTATACAGGAAGCAGTGGTGTATGCAGGAAGCAGTGGTTTATACAGGAAGCAGTGGTGTATGCAGGAAGCAGTGGTTTATGCAGGAAGCAGTGGTTTATACAGGAAGCAGTGGTTTATACAGGAAGCAGTGGTGTATGCAGGAAGCAGTGGTTTATACAGGAAGCAGTGGTTTATGCAGGAAGCAGTGGTTTATACAGGAAGCAGTGGTGTATGCAGGAAGCAGTGGTGTATGCAGGAAGCAGTGGTTTATACAGGAAGCAGTGGTGTATGCAGGAAGCAGTGGTTTATACAGGAAGCAGTGGTTTATACAGGAAGCAGTGGTTTATGCAGGAAGCAGTGGTTTATGCAGGAAGCAGTGGTGTATGCAGGAAGCAGTGGTGTATGCAGGAAGCAGTGGTGTATACAGGAAGCAGTGGTGTATACAGGAAGCAGTGGTGTATGCAGGAAGCAGTGGTTTATGTAGGAAGCAGTGGTGTATGCAGGAAGCAGTGGTTTATGCAGGAAGCAGTGGTTTATGCAGGAAGCAGTGGTTTATGCAGGAAGCAGTGGTTTATGCAGGAAGCAGTGGTTTATGCAGGAAGCAGTGGTTTATACAGGAAGCAGTGGTTTATATAGGAAGCAGTGGTTTATGCAGGAAGCAGTGGTTTATACAGGAAGCGGTGGTTTATACAGGAAGCAGTGGTTTATACAGGAAGCAGTGGTTTATGCAGGAAGCAGTGGTTTATACAGGAAGCAGTGGTTTATGCAGGAAGCAGTGGTTTATACAGGAAGCAGTGGTGTATACAGGAAGCAGTGGTGTATGCAGGAAGCAGTGGTTTATGCAGGAAGCAGTGGTTTATGCAGGAAGCAGTGGTTTATGCAGGAAGCAGTGGTTTATACAGGAAGCAGTGGTTTATGCAGGAAGCAGTGGTTTATGCAGGAAGCAGTGGTGTATGCAGGAAGCAGTGGTTTATACAGGAAGCAGTGGTTTATGCAGGAAGCAATGGTTTATACAGGAAGCAGTGGTTTATACAGGAAGCAGTGGTGTATGCAGGAAGCAGTGGTTTATGCAGGAAGCAGTGGTTTATGCAGGAAGCAGTGGTTTATACAGGAAGCAGTGGTTTATACAGGAAGCAGTGGTGTATGCAGGAAGCAGTGGTTTATGCAGGAAGCAGTGGTTTATACAGGAAGCAGTGGTGTATGCAGGAAGCAGTGGTTTATGCAGGAAGCAGTGGTTTATACAGGAAGCAGTGGTTTATGCAGGAAGCAGTGGTGTATACAGGAAGCAGTGGTTTATACAGGAAGCAGTGGTGTATGCAGGAAGCAGTGGTTTATGCAGGAAGCAGTGGTTTATGCAGGAAGCAGTGGTTTATGCAGGAAGCAGTGGTGTATACAGGAAGCAGTGGTTTATGCAGGAAGCAGTGGTGTATGCAGGAAGCAGTGGTTTATACAGGAAGCAGTGGTTTATACAGGAAGCAGTGGTGTATGCAGGAAGCAGTGGTTTATACAGGAAGCAGTGGTTTATGCAGGAAGCAGTGGTTTATACAGGAAGCAGTGGTGTATGCAGGAAGCAGTGGTTTATGCAGGAAGCAGTGGTGTATGCAGGAAGCAGTGGTTTATGCAGGAAGCAGTGGTTTATGCAGGAAGCAGTGGTTTATGCAGGAAGCAGTGGTTTATGCAGGAAGCAGTGGTTTATGCAGGAAGCAGTGGTTTATACAGGAAGCAGTGGTTTATATAGGAAGCAGTGGTTTATGCAGGAAGCAGTGGTTTATACAGGAAGCGGTGGTTTATACAGGAAGCAGTGGTTTATACAGGAAGCAGTGGTTTATGCAGGAAGCAGTGGTTTATACAGGAAGCAGTGGTTTATGCAGGAAGCAGTGGTTTATACAGGAAGCAGTGGTGTATACAGGAAGCAGTGGTGTATGCAGGAAGCAGTGGTTTATGCAGGAAGCAGTGGTTTATGCAGGAAGCAGTGGTTTATGCAGGAAGCAGTGGTTTATACAGGAAGCAGTGGTTTATGCAGGAAGCAGTGGTTTATGCAGGAAGCAGTGGTGTATGCAGGAAGCAGTGGTTTATACAGGAAGCAGTGGTTTATGCAGGAAGCAATGGTTTATACAGGAAGCAGTGGTTTATACAGGAAGCAGTGGTGTATGCAGGAAGCAGTGGTTTATGCAGGAAGCAGTGGTTTATGCAGGAAGCAGTGGTTTATACAGGAAGCAGTGGTTTATACAGGAAGCAGTGGTGTATGCAGGAAGCAGTGGTTTATGCAGGAAGCAGTGGTTTATACAGGAAGCAGTGGTGTATGCAGGAAGCAGTGGTTTATGCAGGAAGCAGTGGTTTATACAGGAAGCAGTGGTTTATGCAGGAAGCAGTGGTTTATACAGGAAGCAGTGGTTTATACAGGAAGCAGTGGTGTATGCAGGAAGCAGTGGTTTATGCAGGAAGCAGTGGTTTATGCAGGAAGCAGTGGTTTATGCAGGAAGCAGTGGTGTATACAGGAAGCAGTGGTTTATGCAGGAAGCAGTGGTGTATGCAGGAAGCAGTGGTTTATACAGGAAGCAGTGGTTTATACAGGAAGCAGTGGTGTATGCAGGAAGCAGTGGTTTATACAGGAAGCAGTGGTTTATGCAGGAAGCAGTGGTTTATACAGGAAGCAGTGGTGTATGCAGGAAGCAGTGGTTTATGCAGGAAGCAGTGGTTTATGCAGGAAGCAGTGGTTTATGCAGGAAGCAGTGGTTTATACAGGAAGCAGTGGTGTATGCAGGAAGCAGTGGTGTATGCAGGAAGCAGTGGTTTATGCAGGAAGCAGTGGTGTATGCAGGAAGCAGTGGTGTATGCAGGAAGCAGTGGTGTATACAGGAAGCAGTGGTTTATACAGGAAGCAGTGGTTTATGCAGGAAGCAGTGGTTTATGCAGGAAGCAGTGGTTTATGCAGGAAGCAGTGGTGTATGCAGGAAGCAGTGGTGTATACAGGAAGCAGTGGTGTATACAGGAAGCAGTGGTGTATGCAGGAAGCAGTGGTTTATGTAGGAAGCAGTGGTGTATGCAGGAAGCAGTGGTTTATGCAGGAAGCAGTGGTTTATGCAGGAAGCAGTGGTTTATGCAGGAAGCAGTGGTTTATGCAGGAAGCAGTGGTTTATGCAGGAAGCAGTGGTTTATACAGGAAGCAGTGGTTTATATAGGAAGCAGTGGTTTATGCAGGAAGCAGTGGTTTATACAGGAAGCAGTGGTGTATGCAGGAAGCAGTGGTTTATGCAGGAAGCAGTGGTTTATACAGGAAGCAGTGGTTTATGCAGGAAGCAGTGGTTTATACAGGAAGCAGTGGTTTATGCAGGAAGCAGTGGTTTATACAGGAAGCAGTGGTTTATACAGGAAGCAGTGGTGTATGCAGGAAGCAGTGGTTTATGCAGGAAGCAGTGGTTTATGCAGGAAGCAGTGGTTTATGCAGGAAGCAGTGGTTTATACAGGAAGCAGTGGTTTATGCAGGAAGCAGTGGTGTATGCAGGAAGCAGTGGTGTATGCAGGAAGCAGTGGTTTATACAGGAAGCAGTGGTTTATACAGGAAGCAGTGGTTTATGCAGGAAGCAGTGGTTTATGCAGGAAGCAGTGGTTTATGCAGGAAGCAGTGGTGTATGCAGGAAGCAGTGGTGTATACAGGAAGCAGTGGTGTATACAGGAAGCAGTGGTGTATGCAGGAAGCAGTGGTTTATGCAGGAAGCAGTGGTGTATGCAGGAAGCAGTGGTTTATGCAGGAAGCAGTGGTTTATGCAGGAAGCAGTGGTTTATGCAGGAAGCAGTGGTTTATACAGGAAGCAGTGGTTTATATAGGAAGCAGTGGTTTATGCAGGAAGCAGTGGTTTATGCAGGAAGCAGTGGTTTATGCAGGAAGCAGTGGTTTATGCAGGAAGCAGTGGTTTATACAGGAAGCAGTAGTTTATACAGGAAGCAGTGGTTTATACAGGAAGCAGTGGTGTATTCAGGAAGCAGTGGTTTATACAGGAAGCAGTGGTTTATACAGGAAGCAGTGGTGTATTCAGGAAGCAGTGGTTTATACAGGAAGCAGTGGTTTATGCAGGAAGCAGTGGTTTATACAGGAAGCAGTGGTTTATGCAGGAAGCAGTGGTTTATACAGGAAGCAGTGGTTTATGCAGGAAGCAGTGGTGTATGCAGGAAGCAGTGGTGTATGCAGGAATGTGGCTTCGTAGCTGGTTGGTAACATCTGGAAAGCAGAGACACTGTGTGCTGACTAACAAGGCCATGTGAGTGGCTCTAGCACAGAGAGCAGTGGGCAGTAAGACTGAAATGACATACTCTGGCATCCTGGATGGGTTTACTGGACTTAGGGAGCCCAGGAGATGGGGAGGCATTCACTAGGAGACTGCCACTATCAGAATTGGGTCCATAGGCAGTAGAGACTCGTCTGGAATGTGGGTGGGCGGGGCTATGCCTAATTTTGCTTGTTCTGCACAAACTCCATGTCTGCTGAAGGAATGAATAAGAGGATGAAGCCAGACAGGCTGAAAGGAAGAGTAGGGATGAGTTTCATCTTGGTCTTTTCCTTGGGTTGTAGGAAAGTAAAATTGTGAAGGGGCCATTGGCCAGCCATGACATGTTGGCCAGCCATGACATCACCACTTCACTTCCAGCTGTTCATCTTGCCGTCCTGAGTAGAATGGAGGGCTTCTTCTCACACAGCTGAGCTCAGCTGCCTCCCACATTGCGGACTCTCAGGCCACAAACCTAGGTCTTAATGTCTTTTTCAGGTTCCCTCCCTTCCACTCTGAATCACGGTCAGGTGCATGTAGGGAAATATGTGGGCTGGAAGGAAGTGCTCTGTATACAAATGGCTGATGATACTTTACTCCTTCAAAAATGATTTGCAGTTTCAAAAATCCAGCAGCCCCAAATGTCTAGAGGTAGGAAAGCTTGTAGGTTGGTTACCTTGGCTCCTCCTCTTTTAGGAAGATGCTGAAATATGTCAGTCTCTTTGGGGTCTTGGAAAGGTGGGAGAGAGGGCCAAGCAGCAGCTGGTGCACAAGTGTGCAAGCACGGGCACACAGGGCCACTGGTGCTTCTTTAAATTTCGTTCAGACACATACATAAGGGCCAGGGCATCGCTCTGGGAGAGAGCTCACCCAATGGCAAAAGGCCCTGGGTTTATCCCCAGCGTGCCACAAGTATGACACTGGTTGGACTTTTGTCTCTCCTTTATTCTCTGTTTTCTCTTTTTCGAAATATATCACTTTTATGAAGTGTTAGACATACAGAAAAATTACATTGTGGATGCATATATACATACATCTTGAATCTTTGTCAAGATGCATCTCATTTTTAATTAGGTATAAGTGCCTGAATGTGGGCATGTGTTCCTCAGTGCCAGTATCTAGAGAGGCCAGGGGCATGGGATGCCCCCAGAGGCCACAGCATCAGATGCCCGCCAGATGCTGGCAGCAAGCCTCATGATGGAATTACCGGGATGGAGGTTTTGTGTATGTTCTCCAATGCTGTTCTGGATTCCAGGCACTGTTAGCAAGATCTCTACAGTTCCCATAGCCAACACATACTATTGTCAGTGACGTTCCTTCTCTCTCTGTGGGTGGGGAAGGGAGGGCACTGCCATGGTTGGCAATGTGATGACAATGTGTTTCCTGTGTCCACTGCGGAGTGAGCTGATCTCTGCTATGTGTTGCTTCTCTGTGTTACTCAACCTTCCATGGACGGACCATTCTTCAGTCTGTGGGCTTGGCATGTTGCTCAGTACCCAGTTAGGAGAATCACTACAGCCAAGTGAAGGATCCACACACATCCCAGAGATGACGGCAAGTGACATTTTCTGTGCCTGTTTTTTGCCCAGGTCAACTACAGGCAGAACATCGACAGACTGAAGTTCAGCTCGGTGACAAACACGCCACAGATTGTTCAAGCTAAAATCAACGCCCAGCAGCTGAGCCATGTACGTAGCACATCCCTGCCTGACTGGGAATTTCACAATGGCTGTGAGGCCTCTGGACAGCCAATCCCCAAGTGATTACAGTGATGAGTGGTTACAGCCAAGAAATGATGCCCTTCCTTTCAAACATTTTATTATAGAGGATGTCAGCATACACAAAAGCAGCCCAGCCTGCCACATTTGTATGCCCTCCGACCTCCACCTTCTCTCGTAGTTTGAAGGAAATCCAAGATACTATCTCGCTTCATCTGTAAATATTTTAGTATGAGTCTCTCACAAGTAAAAAGAATGAAACATGTTTTTACAATTTTAATACACACCAAAAAAATCTACCAATAATCCCCACTCTTGGCAATGTCCGCAGTCCAGGGCTGGGCTTGAAGTGACAGCCCGTACAGATGGAATTGTCTTACCCATGTGTTCAGCTCTTTTGTGCACACACGATTCAAGATGCATTTTATAACTGCACACAATCAACATTACTGCTGGTAATGCAGATTTCCGATTCCTGGAGAGTGTCTAGCCTACATATCGCAAAGCACTCGGCACCCATAGCAGCTCAAAGGTGTCTTGCAAACTCACAGACTTGAGTGTGCCCGTGAGCTGTTCCATTTTTTCATTCGACACCTTCGACCTGTTAACTTAAAACTTTCCCCCAAGCTACAGGCGTTCTTAGTAAAAGGCCTTTCCCAGGGACTCCCTCTCGGCAACGGGAATCAGAGGGGCATGGGAGACAGAATATCCTCCCCAAGGCTCTCCTCCTGTTGCACACAAACCTTGCAGACCTGTTTCAAATCCCACAGGTGAATTACCGAGCTGACTACGAGAGAAACAAGCTGAACTACACATTGCCCCAGGACGCTCCTCAGATGCTGAAGGCGAAGGCCAACGCGCAACTGTTCAGCGAGGTAAGGGCAAGGTGGGGAGAGCGTGGCGTGAACGTGGAAAGAAACAGTCACGCAAGCAGGGCCTACTCACCTCCCAGGGAAGAGTCTTCTAGGGCGTTCATTGCAATGGGACTTAGAGTTTTGACACACAGTCCCTGGGCATGAATTATTCATAGTGATGTAGTTCCTGTATGGACACACGTGTAGTATGTGAACACGCAGACTGGTCACCACCACCATCATCACCCTGGCGACTGACTGGTGACTTTTCGAGAAGAGATTTTTTTAAGCTTCAAGAACAATCTTGATCCAATCAACAAAGACACAAGGAGTCACAGGGTAGACTGTGACTAGGCGACTAGCCTAGGTTGGAGTTACGGGACAGGAAAACAAAAAGCAGAGACAAACAGGATATGGTGACATAAATATGACATGTTGTAAGGCACAGCCTGGCTGTAGGGTGTCTCCCAGCATTTGCTGCTGTGGGTTTTAATGTGAGACAGACACAGATTCAGAAGTCATGCTGGATTTTGATCTGTATGACCCTAGCAAATACCTTCAGCTTGCTGAGCCTTGGCTTTCCTGAAGATTCGGAGGTAGTGTCTACAAAGCACACTACCACACACAGTGGCCATTACAGGCAGCATCAATCCCTTGCTTCTTGGCATCACCACACCCAACTTACACTCCCAGCAGCCTGAGAGTGATAATATGCGTTTTTCAAATGGTCAGCCACAGCTCATAGAGGTAATTGCCCAAAGTCACATGACCAGGCAATGAGGGTTCTTTGTCCTGTCCCTGGAGTAGCCCAGGGGATCAGTGTTAACAGTGTTACTGTTGCAGTCTTGAAAACAATAGTCAAGACTCCCCCGCCTGCCAACAATGGAAGAAACCAAGTTTGCTTTAAAGAAACAGCCTCTCAACTTCCAGCAGACGGGTGGGTAGCAGCCCCCACTCGCTTCTGTTTGTGTTTGTGTTTGTCAGGTGAAGTACAAAGAAGGCTGGCAGAAGACAAAGGGGAAAGGATTTGAGATGAAGCTGGACGCCATGTCTCTGTTGGCCGCCAAAGCCTCGGGGGAGCTTGCTAGCAGCGTAGGTTCTTCTCGTTAACTCAGAACTGTGGACGGCATAAGGAACCGTTCCAATGCGATGCCAGCCGCCTGCTGGAAAAATAATGACTGTTAACATTGTAAACATCACAACACTTTAATCTTCTGCTGGGTTTGAGAAAGATGGAGGGGCCACAACCCCCTTCCCCCTCACCCCTTGGCAAGAATTGTTACCTTTGTGTTTGTTACAGTCAGAATCCCTTCTATGGCAGTTTTTCTCTCGCTCACACTAGACTTTCTTCTTCCTCTCAAGATTAAATACAAAGAAGAGTATGAGAAAACAAAGGGCAGAGTCCTGGGAACCACCGACTCCAAGCTTCTGCATTCTCTGCAGGTGGCCAAGATGAGCAGCGAGGTAAACTGCCTCCCACCCCCAGCTCCTAACTGACAGTTGTGCTTAAAAGTTCCTTCTGGGCAAGTTTGCCTTTCTGCTGACTTCCACCTCAAGGCTTTTCTCTCTTGGCTTATGTGAGGAACTCGTTCGCTTTCTTTATTTGGCTGAAACAGTGTTCTTTAAAAGTTTGTGAGGAGGGGTTGGGGATTTAGGTCAGTGGTAGAGCGCTTGCCTAGGAAGCGCAAGGCCCTGGGTTCGGTCCCCAGCTCCGGAAAAAAAAAAAGATCCAAAAAAAAGTTTGTGAGGAATGTGGCCGATCAAGGTGCATAGGTGCTTGAGTGCGTCTGTCTCTGCCGCAGATTTGGCACGCGGTTGCTGTGGTCTAAAATACTGTGAGAGACTCTGGAGCTATGAGAGTGAGCAGTTCACAAGTCCTCCTTGCAGAGCCTAGCTCAAATGCGAGAGTGTCTTAGTCCATCCTTCTGCTGCTAAACCAGAATCCTAGAGATGGCACTTGAGGAAGAAAGAGCTCTGTTTTGTCATATAACTCTGGAGGCTCCAAGGTGCGAGGATGTGTGGCTGTATCTAGTGAGGCTGTCCATGTTGCATGGGATTAAAAACTAGTGTAAAAGGGAGAGAATGTATGTAAGTGAGAGAGCACAAGGCAGCTTTGCTTTATATTAATAACGTGTTCTCATGATGATGAATCCAGCCCCAGGACAGGCAAGCAATGATGTGCTCATAAGGGCTCTACCCACCCAAGGCAGTTTTACTTTGTACCACCGCCACTGCCACCGCCACCGCCACCACCACCGCCTCCACCACCACCACCACTACTACCACCTCCACCACCACTACCACCACCTCCACCACCACCACCACCACCTCCACCACCACCACCACCACCTCCACCACTACTACCACCTCCACCAACACCACCACCACCTCCACCACTACTACCACCTCCACCACCACCACCACCACCACCACCTCCACTACCACTACCACCACCTCCACCACCACCACCACCACCTCCACCACCACCACCACCACCACCTCCACCACCACCACCACCACCTCCACCACCACCACCACCACCACCTCCACCACCACCACCACCACCTCCACTACCACTACCACCACCTCCACCACCACCACCACCACCTCCACCACCTCCACCACCACCACCACCACCACCTCCACCACTACTACCACCTCCACCAACACCACCACCACCTCCACCACCGCCACCACAACCGCCTCCACTACCACCACCACCACCACCTCCACCACCACCACCACCACCACCTCCACCACTACTACCACCTCCACCAACACCACCACCACCTCCACCACCGCCACCACCACCGCCTCCACTACCACCACCACCGCCTCCACTACCACCACCACCACCTCCACTACCACCACCACCTCCACCTCCACCACTACTACCACCTCCACCAACACCACCACCACCTCCACCACCACCACCACCACCACCACCACCACCACCACCACCACCTCCACTACCACTACCACCACCACCACCACCACCACCACCACCGCCTCCACTACCACCACCACCACCACCTCCACCACCACCACCACCACCACCTCCACCACTACTACCACCTCCACCAACACCACCACCACCTCCACCACCGCCACCACCACCGCCTCCACTACCACCACCACCGCCTCCACTACCACCACCACCACCTCCACTACCACTACCACCACCTCCACCACCACCACCACCACCACCACCTCCACCACTACTACCACCTCCACCAACACCACCACCACCTCCACCACCACCACCACCACCACCACCACCACCACCACC
Organism: Rattus norvegicus; assembly: GCF_021556685.1. NCBI lineage: Eukaryota > Metazoa > Chordata > Mammalia > Rodentia > Muridae > Rattus > Rattus norvegicus. The sequence continues at coordinate 268,835,718 of NC_141534.1, read as the reverse complement.
TCCACTACCACTACCACCACCACCTCCTCCACTACCACCACCACCACCACCACCACCTCCACCACCACCACCACCACCACCACCACCACTACTACCACCTCCACCAACACCACCACCACCTCCACCACCGCCACCACCACCACCACCTCCACCACCACCACCACCACCACCACCACCACCACCACCACCTCCACTACCACTACCACCACCACCTCCTCCACTACCACCACCACCACCACCTCCACCACCACCACCACCACCACCACCACCACTACTACCACCTCCACCAACACCACCACCACCTCCACCACCGCCACCACCACCGCCTCCACTACCACCACCACCGCCTCCACTACCACTACCACCACCTCCACCACCACCACCACCACCTCCACCACCACTACCACCACCACCTCCACCACCACCACCACAACCACCACCGCTACCGCCACCACCTACCATTGAGGAATTAAACCTTAACATAACTTTCAGTGGAGACAATCACATCTAAATCATAGCAGGGAGTTGAGCTGTAAGTGTTAGGACCAATGTTGGGGTAGAAGTCTTGGCCAGCGCCCAGACAAAGCATACCAAGTCAACATGGTTCTATGTGGAGAGAGGTTTAATGAGAGAAGAAAGTAGAGGAGAGGAAAGGCACCCGGTCATGGGCACGTGGAGGGAAGCAGGGGTGGCGGAGAGAGAGGGGACAGGGAAGAGGGTAAGAAAGAAGAGAAGAGAAGAAAAAAGAGAATGAGGAGAGGCCAAGCAGCCCTTTTATAGTGCCAGGCACAACTGGTTGTTGCCAGGTAGCTGTGCGTGTGGATCTTAGACAGAATACCAACATTCCCTCGTTTGGGTTTAATTAAAAAAGGAAAAATTAGAAAGGCGACAGTGGGCTTGTGGTTTTTTGTGAAGATGTTCTGGGTGATCACAGAATAATGTTCAAAACATTGGCCAGGCTGATGAAGCATCTCGGGCTCCGGCCAATGTGAATGTCGTTGACTGTAAATACCTGGAATGTCTGGAGATTGACGCTTGTCACCTAGGAAAGAGCATGGTCAGTGGTCGCAGAGCCACTGGGAAAGGAGAGTTCTACTGGAAGGGACACCTATGGTTTTCAGTCAGATCTTTCCTTCAATGCAAAGCCTACACGATGGTCATGTGAGCACTGAGTTGCTGCTCTATCCTTCCCGAGCCAAGCAATGAGGTCACGCAGCTCTGCCGAGCAGCTGAACAGATTTACCTGGCAGGTCTTTATGAGACCATGGCTTGAGTGGCATACGGGCATTGGCACTGAGCTCATGTGTTTAGACGCATCATAGACGATGGCTTGGGAAAATGCATGGCCACAAAGCATAGAGAGACAGTAAGAATCAGAGTCGGGCTTTGATTTAAATGGACAACAAATTCTAATATTGAGTGTCTGTGATCCAAAGCCATATACGATAGTCAGTGAGAGGGGTAGAGTAGACTGAGAGCCTAGATCTCTCAATACCTGGCACCACGATTGTAATTAATGTCATGACCGCCATCCCCACCACATCAGTCAGCATTGCCAATTCCATGGAAACCACCCATGACATCCATCATCTTCACCACCATCAGTCAGCTGTTTCCATGGAAACCACCCTTGACATCTATCATCCTCCCCACCATCACTGTCATCCTTGGATGCCTATCATTAACGTGTGCCGTTTGCACGGGATGGCCCTTATTCTAGGCACGTTCCTGCTACTATAGTAATACCACAACAGTTTCCTTAAGGAAAATGAACCCTTAGGGAGTCGATGAAACTTTCCAGAGGCTGCCCGGCCAGCAATGTGAGTTGCATTTAAGGGACAGTGGAGATCCGCTTGTTGGAGGTTAGGCTTCTTTGACTCTCTAGCCCACACTTAGTTGCTTTGTCTCTGCAAGCCTCTGCAGAAAGCGTAGGTGGCGCCCTCTCCTGCAGCAGCCATACCCAGGGTGAAGTTTGGCAAGAGATGGCCTTAGATGACAACTGGGGTAGGGAACAGCATCGGTATGACTTGGGGCCACCTTTCCAGCAGACAGTTGACCTCACCCAGAGTGCTTAAATCTTCTAGAAGCCCGAGAACCTCCCGGCCCGGTCTCACTTAACTCCCGCAAGGACAGTCTTTAACCAACGAGCCCCGGTTTCTTGCATTCAAGGTGGAATATAAGAAAGGGTTTGAGGAGAGTAAAACCCACTTCCACTTGCCCATGGACATGGTGAACCTCAGGCATGCTAAGAAGGCCCAGGCCCTCGCCAGCGACCTCGACTACAGAAAGAAACTGCATGACTACACAGTGCTGCCTGAAGATCTGAAAACTCAGTGGGCCAAGAAAGCCCACGGGCTCCAGAGTGAGGTGAGTGAACACTGGCTGATGGGGAGGGGCTTGGGGCCAGCGTGAAGGTCAAGGTGTGCTGGAAACAAGAGCTGAGGAGAAACATCTTGGAAATACCGGTCAGCAATATGAGAGACCATTTTTGGCAAGGCCAAAGTGCTCCAACACTACGGTGAAATGTGTCCATCTCCATCTCAGGGAGCACCCGGTGGCTTGCCCTCCCGAAGGAAAAGCCACTGAGGATAATTGGGGAGTAGCTTTCTGGGAGGACAAACTTGTATTCCCCCTGTGAACTTGGTTGTGTCAGCCTGTGTGTGTCGGACTAGAGCTTGGTGACACTTCTCCTGCAGCTGCAGTACAAAGCTGACCTGGCATGGATGAAGGGTGTCGGGTGGCTGACGGAGGGGAGTCTCAACCTGGAGCAGGCGAAGAAGGCTGGACAGCTCGTCAGCGAGGTAACTTGAGTGTCTGTCCCTGGGCTCCCCTGATTCTCAGCCTCTGAGTTATGGAGCTCTGGTTCCCTCCAGTGCCCTCCCCTGCCTCCCCAGCTTTATCCTGAACTCAAGTCAAAGGGCTGCCTATGTAGCCCGAGCAGGCCTTGGACTGCACAGCCATCCCCTGCATGTTCTTCCTGAGTGCTAGGATTACAGGAGTGTGCCACCGTGCCCAGCTCTGGGGAGGTATTTTTAAGATTATCAATCTATTTTAAGAAGTGATCTTTTTTAAAAAAAATGGTTTTAAGAGACAGGTTTCTTTGTGTAGCCTTGTTTGTCCTTGAACTCCCTCTTTGGCCGGACTGGCCTCAATCTCAGAGATCCACCTGTCTCTGCCTCCCAAGTGCTAGGATGAAAGTCATGCACCGTCACCATCTG